>NW_026896902.1:0-25517 GCF_033153095.1 Gastrolobium bilobum
TCTCAGCTTTCTGGTCACACGAGTGGATGTCTTGAAAACTTACTTATTTTCGATGTAGTGAACAAAATATGTAAGTTTGAATTTCTGTTCACCCAAGAGTATTCTTTCCGTTTTAATGTAAAAAAAACTTTTGAAAATTAGCTGAGGTGTGTCGCATTCTCCTTAAATCTCAGCTTTCTGTTCACACTAGAGGATGTCTTGAAAACTTACTTATTTTCGATATAGTGAACAAAATATGTATGTTTGAATTTTTGTTCACACTAAAGGATTCTTTCCGTTTTAATGTAAAATAAACTTTTGAAAATTAGCTGAGGTGTCGCATTCTCCTTAAATCTCAGCTTTCTGCTCACGCAAGAGGATGTCTTGAAAACTTACTTCTTTTCGATATAGTGAACAAAATATGTATGTTTGAATTTCTGTTCACACTAGAGGATTCTTTCCGTTTTAATGTAAAAAAAACTTTTGAAAATTAGCTGAGGTGTCGCATTCTCCTTAAATCTCAGCTTTCTGCTCACGCAAGAGGATGTCTTGAAAACTTACTTCTTTTCGATATAGTGAACAAAATATGTATGTTTGAATTTCTGTTCACACTAGAGGATTCTTTCCGTTTTAATGTAAAAAAAACTTTTGAAAATTAGCTGAGGTGTCGCTTTCTCCTTAAATCTCAGCTTTCTGTTCACACTAGAGGATGTCTTGAAAACTTATTTTTGATACAGCGAACAAAATATGTATGTTTGAATTTCTGTTCACCCTAGAGGATTCTTTCCGTTTTAATGTAAAAAAAACTTTTGAAAATTAGCTGAGGTGTCGCATTCTCCTTAAATCTCAGCTTTCTGTTCACACTAGAGGATGTCTTGAAAACTTACTTATTTTCGATATAGTAAACAAAATATGTATGTTTGAATTTCTGTTCACACTAGAGGATTCTTTCCGTTTTAATGTAAAAAAAAACTTTTGAAAATTAGCTGAGGTGTCGCTTTCTCCTTAAATCTCAGCTTTCTGTTCACACTAGAGGATGTCTTGAAAACTTATTTTCGATACAGCGAACAAAATATGTATGTTTGAATTTCTGTTCACCCTAGAGGATTCTTTCCGTTTTAATGTAAAAAAAACTTTTGAAAATTAGCTGAGGTGTCGCATTCTCCTTAAATCTCAGATTTCTGTTCATGCTAGAGGATGTCTTGAAAACTTACTTCTTTTCGATATAGTGAACAAAATATGTATGTTTGAATTTCTGTTCACACTAGAGGATTCTTTCCGTTTTAATGTAAAAAAAAACTTTTGAAAATTAGCTGAGGTGTCGCATTCTCCTTAAATCTCAGCTTTCTGTTCACGCTAGAGGATGTCTTGAAAACTTACTTCTTTTCGATATAGTGAACAAAATATGTATGTTTGAATTTCTGTTCACACTAGAGGATTCTTTCCGTTTTAATGTAAAAAAAACTTTTGAAAATTAGCTGAGGTGTCGCTTTCTCCTTAAATCTCAGCTTTCTGTTCACACTAGAGGATGTCTTGAAAACTTGTTTTCGATACAGCGAACAAAATATGTATGTTTGAATATCTGTTCACCCTAGAGGATTGTTTCCGTTTTAATGTAAAAAAAACTTTTGAAAATTAGCTGAGCTGTCGCTTTCTCCTTAAATCTCAGCTTTCTGTTCACACTAGAGGATGTCTTGAAAACTTACTTCTTTTCCATGTAGTGAACAAAATATGTATGTTTGAATTTCTGTTCACCCAAGAGGATTCTTTCCGTTTTAATGTAAAAAAAACTTTTGAAAATTAGCTGAGGTGTCGCATTCTCACCCAAGAGGATTCTTTCCGTTTTAATGTAAAAAAAACTTTTGAAAATTAGCTGAGGTGTCGCATTCTCCTTGAATCTCAGCTTTCTGGTCACACTAGTGGATGTCTTGAAAACTTACTTATTTTCGATGTAGTGAACAAAATATGTATGTTTGAATTTCTGTTCACCCAAGAGGATTCTTTCCGTTTTAATGTAAAAAAAACTTTTGAAAATTAGCTGAGGTGTCGCATTCTCCTTAAATCTCAGCTTTCTGTTCACACTAGAGGATGTCTTGAAAACTTACTTATTTTCGATATAGTGAACAAAATATGTATGTTTGAATTTTTGTTCACACTAAAGGATTCTTTCCGTTTTAATGTAAAATAAACTTTTGAAAATTAGCTGAGGTGTCGCATTCTCCTTAAATCTCAGCTTTCTGCTCACGCTAGAGGATGTCTTGAAAACTTACTTCTTTTCGATATAGTGAACAAAATATGTATGTTTGAATTTCTGTTCACACTAGAGGATTCTTTCCGTTTTAATGTAAAAAAAACTTTTGAAAATTAGCTGAGGTGTCGCTTTCTCCTTAAATCTCAGCTTTCTGTTCACACTAGAGGATGTCTTGAAAACTTATTTTCGATACAGCGAACAAAATATGTATGTTTGACTTTCTGTTCACCCTAGAGGATTCTTTCCGTTTTAATGTAAAAAAAACTTTTGAAAATTAGCTGAGGTGTCGCATTCTCCTTAAATCTCAGCTTTCTGTTCACACTAGAGGATGTCTTGAAAACTTACTTATTTTCGATATAGTAAACAAAATATGTATGTTTGAATTTCTGTTCACACTAGAGGATTCTTTCCGTTTTAATGTAAAAAAAAACTTTTGAAAATTAGCTGAGGTGTCGCTTTCTCCTTAAATCTCAGCTTTCTGTTCACACTAGAGGATGTCTTGAAAACTTATTTTCGATACAGCGAACAAAATATGTATGTTTGAATTTCTGTTCACCCTAGAGGATTGTTTCCGTTTTAATGTAAAAAAAACTTTTGAAAATTAGCTGAGGTGTCGCATTCTCCTTGAATCTCAGCTTTCTGTTCACACTAGTGGATGTCTTGAAAACTTACTTATTTTCGATGTAGTGAACAAAATATGTATGTTTGAATTTCTGTTCACCCAAGAGGATTCTTTCCGTTTTAATGTAAAAAAAACTTTTGAAAATTAGCTGAGGTGTCGCATTCTCCTTAAATCTCAGATTTCTGTTCACGCTAGAGGATGTCTTGAAAACTTATTTTCGATACAGCGAACAAAATATGTATGTTTGAATTTCTGTTCACCCTAGAGGATTCTTTCCGTTTTAATGTAAAAAAAACTTTTGAAAATTAGCTGAGGTGTCGCATTCTCCTTAAATCTCAGCTTTCTGTTCACACTAGAGGATGTCTTGAAAACTTACTTATTTTCGATATAGTAAACAAAATATGTATGTTTGAATTTCTGTTCACACTAGAGGATTCTTTCCGTTTTAATGTAAAAAAAAACTTTTGAAAATTAGCTGAGGTGTCGCTTTCTCCTTAAATCTCAGCTTTCTGTTCACACTAGAGGATGTCTTGAAAACTTATTTTCGATACAGCGAACAAAATATGTATGTTTGAATTTCTGTTCACCCTAGAGGATTGTTTCCGTTTTAATGTAAAAAAAACTTTTGAAAATTAGCTGAGGTGTCGCATTCTCCTTGAATCTCAGCTTTCTGTTCACACTAGTGGATGTCTTGAAAACTTACTTATTTTCGATGTAGTGAACAAAATATGTATGTTTGAATTTCTGTTCACCCAAGAGGATTCTTTCCGTTTTAATGTAAAAAAAACTTTTGAAAATTAGCTGAGGTGTCGCATTCTCCTTAAATCTCAGATTTCTGTTCACGCTAGAGGATGTCTTGAAAACTTACTTCTTTTCGATATAGTGAACAAAATATGTATGTTTGAATTTCTGTTCACACTAGAGGATTCTTTCCGTTTTAATGTAAAAAAAAACTTTTGAAAATTAGCTGAGGTGTCGCATTCTCCTTAATCTCAGCTTTCTGTTCACGCTAGAGGATGTCTTGAAAACTTACTTCTTTTCGATATAGTGAACAAAATATGTATGTTTGAATTTCTGTTCACACTAGAGGATTCTTTCCGTTTTAATGTAAAAAAAACTTTTGAAAATTAGCTGAGGTGTCGCTTTCTCCTTGAATCTCAGCTTTCTGGTCACACTAGTGGATGTCTTGAAAACTTACTTATTTTCGATGTAGTGAACAAAATATGTATGTTTGAATTTCTGTTCACCCAAGAGGATTCTTTCCGTTTTAATGTAAAAAAAACTTTTGAAAATTAGCTGAGGTGTCGCATTCTCCTTAAATCTCAGCTTTCTGTTCACACTAGAGGATGTCTTGAAAACTTACTTATTTTCGATATAGTGAACAAAATATGTATGTTTGAATTTTTGTTCACACTAAAGTATTCTTTCCGTTTTAATGTAAAATAAACTTTTGAAAATTAGCTGAGGTGTCGCATTCTCCTTAAATCTCAGCTTTCTGCTCACGCTAGAGGATGTCTTGAAAACTTACTTCTTTTCGATATAGTGAACAAAATATGTATGTTTGAATTTCTGTTCACACTAGAGGATTCTTTCCGTTTTAATGTAAAAAAAACTTTTGAAAATTAGCTGAGGTGTCGCTTTCTCCTTAAATCTCAGCTTTCTGTTCACACTAGAGGATGTCTTGAAAACTTATTTTCGATACAGCGAACAAAATATGTATGTTTGACTTTCTGTTCACCCTAGAGGATTCTTTCCGTTTTAATGTAAAAAAAACTTTTGAAAATTAGCTGAGGTGTCGCATTCTCCTTAAATCTCAGCTTTCTGTTCACACTAGAGGATGTCTTGAAAACTTACTTATTTTCGATATAGTAAACAAAATATGTATGTTTGAATTTCTGTTCACACTAGAGGATTCTTTCCGTTTTAATGTAAAAAAAAACTTTTGAAAATTAGCTGAGGTGTCGCTTTCTCCTTAAATCTCAGCTTTCTGTTCACACTAGAGGATGTCTTGAAAACTTATTTTCGATACAGCGAACAAAATATGTATGTTTGAATTTCTGTTCACCCTAGAGGATTGTTTCCGTTTTAATGTAAAAAAAACTTTTGAAAATTAGCTGAGGTGTCGCATTCTCCTTGAATCTCAGCTTTCTGTTCACACTAGTGGATGTCTTGAAAACTTACTTATTTTCGATGTAGTGAACAAAATATGTATGTTTGAATTTCTGTTCACCCAAGAGGATTCTTTCCGTTTTAATGTAAAAAAAACTTTTGAAAATTAGCTGAGGTGTCGCATTCTCCTTAAATCTCAGATTTCTGTTCACGCTAGAGGATTTCTTGAAAACTTATTTTCGATACAGCGAACAAAATATGTATGTTTGACTTTCTGTTCACCCTAGAGGATTCTTTCCGTTTTAATGTAAAAAAAACTTTTGAAAATTAGCTGAGGTGTCGCATTCTCCTTAAATCTCAGCTTTCTGTTCACACTAATGTCTTGAAAACTTACTTATTTTCGATATAGTAAACAAAATATGTATGTTTGAATTTCTGTTCACACTAGAGGATTCTTTCCGTTTTAATGTAAAAAAAAACTTTTGAAAATTAGCTGAGGTGTCGCTTTCTCCTTAAATCTCAGCTTTCTGTTCACACTAGAGGATGTCTTGAAAACTTATTTTCGATACAGCGAACAAAATATGTATGTTTGAATTTCTGTTCACCCTAGAGGATTGTTTCCGTTTTAATGTAAAAAAAACTTTTGAAAATTAGCTGAGGTGTCGCATTCTCCTTGAATCTCAGCTTTCTGTTCACACTAGTGGATGTCTTGAAAACTTACTTATTTTCGATGTAGTGAACAAAATATGTATGTTTGAATTTCTGTTCACCCAAGAGGATTCTTTCCGTTTTAATGTAAAAAAAACTTTTGAAAATTAGCTGAGGTGTCGCATTCTCCTTAAATCTCAGATTTCTGTTCACGCTAGAGGATGTCTTGAAAACTTACTTCTTTTCGATATAGTGAACAAAATATGTATGTTTGAATTTCTGTTCACACTAGAGGATTCTTTCCGTTTTAATGTAAAAAAAAACTTTTGAAAATTAGCTGAGGTGTCGCATTCTCCTTAAATCTCAGCTTTCTGTTCACGCTAGAGGATGTCTTGAAAACTTACTTCTTTTCGATATAGTGAACAAAATATGTATGTTTGAATTTCTGTTCACACTAGAGGATTCTTTCCGTTTTAATGTAAAAAAAACTTTTGAAAATTAGCTGAGGTGTCGCTTTCTCCTTAAATCTCAGCTTTCTGTTCACACTAGAGGATGTCTTGAAAACTTGTTTTCGATACACTGAACAAAATATGTATGTTTGAATATATGTTCACCCTAGAGGATTGTTTCCGTTTTAATGTAAAAAAACTTTTGAAAATTAGCTGAGCTGTCGCATTCTCCTTAAATCTCAGATTTCTGTTCACGCTAGAGGATGTCTTGAAAACTTACTTCTTTTCGATATAGTGAACAAAATATGTATGTTTGAATTTCTGTTCACACTAGAGGATTCTTTCCGTTTTAATGTAAAAAAAAACTTTTGAAAATTAGCTGAGGTGTCGCATTCTCCTTAAATCTCAGCTTTCTGTTCACGCTAGAGGATGTCTTGAAAACTTACTTCTTTTCGATATAGTGAACAAAATATGTATGTTTGAATTTCTGTTCACACTAGAGGATTCTTTCCGTTTTAATGTAAAAAAAACTTTTGAAAATTAGCTGAGGTGTCGCTTTCTCCTTAAATCTCAGCTTTCTGTTCACACTAGAGGATGTCTTGAAAACTTGTTTTCGATACAGCGAACAAAATATGTATGTTTGAATATCTGTTCACCCTAGAGGATTGTTTCCGTTTTAATGTAAAAAAAACTTTTGAAAATTAGCTGAGCTGTCGCTTTCTCCTTAAATCTCCTGAGGTGTCGCTTTCTCCTTAAATCTCAGCTTTCTGTTCACACTAGAGGATGTCTTGAAAACTTACTTCTTTTCCATGTAGTGAACAAAATATGTATGTTTGAATTTCTGTTCACCCAAGAGGATTCTTTCCGTTTTAATGTAAAAAAAACTTTTGAAAATTAGCTGAGGTGTCGCATTCTCCTTGAATCTCAGCTTTCTGGTCACACTAGTGGATGTCTTGAAAACTTACTTATTTTCGATGTAGTGAACAAAATATGTATGTTTGAATTTCTGTTCACCCAAGAGGATTCTTTCCGTTTTAATGTAAAAAAAACTTTTGAAAATTAGCTGAGGTGTCGCATTCTCCTTAAATCTCAGCTTTCTGTTCACACTAGAGGATGTCTTGAAAACTTACTTATTTTCGATATAGTGAACAAAATATGTATGTTTGAATTTTTGTTCACACTAAAGGATTCTTTCCGTTTTAATGTAAAATAAACTTTTGAAAATTAGCTGAGGTGTCGCATTCTCCTTAAATCTCAGCTTTCTGTTCACGCTAGAGGATGTCTTGAAAACTTACTTCTTTTCGATATAGTGAACAAAATATGTATGTTTGAATTTCTGTTCACACTAGAGGATTCTTTCCGTTTTAATGTAAAAAAAACTTTTGAAAATTAGCTGAGGTGTCGCTTTCTCCTTAAATCTCAGCTTTCTGTTCACACTAGAGGATGTCTTGAAAACTTACTTCTTTTCGATATAGTGAACAAAATATGTATGTTTGAATTTCTGTTCACACTAGAGGATTCTTTCCGTTTTAATGTAAAAAAAACTTTTGAAAATTAGCTGAGGTGTCGCTTTCTCCTTAAATCTCAGCTTTCTGTTCACACTAGAGGATGTCTTGAAAACTTACTTATTTTCGATATAGTGAACAAAATATGTATGTTTGAATTTCTGTTCACACTAGAGGATTCTTTCCGTTTTAATGTAAAAAAAACTTTTGAAAATTAGCTGAGGTGTCGCTTTCTCCTTAAATCTCAGCTTTCTGTTCACACTAGAGGATGTCTTGAAAACTTACTTCTTTTCCATGTAGCGAACAAAATATGTATGTTTGAATTTCTGTTCACCCTAGAGGATTCTTTCCGTTTTAATGTAAAAAAAACTTTTGAAAATTAGCTGAGGTGTCGCATTCTCCTTAAATCTCAGCTTTCTGTTCACACTAGAGGATGTCTTGAAAACTTACTTATTTTCGATATAGTGAACAAAATATGTATGTTTGAATTTCTGTTCACACTAGAGGATTCTTTCCGTTTTAATGTAAAAAAAACTTTTGAAAATTAGCTGAGGTGTCGCATTCTCCTTAAATCTCAGCTTTCTGTTCACACTAGAGGATGTCTTGAAAACTTACTTATTTTCGATATAGTGAACAAAATATGTATGTTTGAATTTCTGTTCACACTAGAGGATTCTTTCCGTTTTAATGTAAAAAAAACTTTTGAAAATTAGCTGAGGTGTCGCATTCTCCTTAAATCTCAGCTTTCTGTTCACACTAGAGGATGTCTTGAAAACTTACTTCTTTTCGATATAGTGAACAAAATATGTATGTTTGAATTTCTGTTCACACTAGAGGATTCTTTCCGTTTTAATGTAAAAAAAACTTTTGAAAATTAGCTGAGGTGTCGCTTTCTCCTTAAATCTCAGCTTTCTGTTCACACTAGAGGATGTCTTGAAAAATTATTTTCGATGTAGTGAACAAAATATGTATGTTTGAATTTCTGTTCACCCTAGAGGATTCTTTCCGTTTTAATGTAAAAAAAACTTTTGAAAATTAGCTGAGGTGTCGCATTCTCCTTAAATCTCAGCTTTCTGTTCACACTAGAGGATGTCTTGAAAACTTACTTATTTTCGATATGTGAACAAAATATGTATGTTTGAATTTCTGTTCACACTAGAGGATTCTTTCCGTTTTAATGTAAAAAAAACTTTTGAAAATTAGCTGAGGTGTCGCATTCTCCTTAAATCTCAGCTTTCTGTTCACACTAGAGGATGTCTTGAAAACTTACTTCTTTTCGATATAGTGAACAAAATATGTATGTTTGAATTTCTGTTCACACTAGAGGATTCTTTCCGTTTTAATGTAAAAAAAACTTTTGAAAATTAGCTGAGGTGTCGCATTCTCCTTAAATCTCAGCTTTCTGTTCACACTAGAGGATGTCTTGAAAACTTACTTATTTTCGATATAGTGAACAAAATATGTATGTTTGAATTTCTGTTCACACTAGAGGATTCTTTCCGTTTTAATGTAAAAAAAACTTTTGAAAATTAGCTGAGGTGTCGCTTTCTCCTTAAATCTCAGCTTTCTGTTCACACTAGAGGATGTCTTGAAAACTTGTTTTCGATATAGTGAACAATATGTATGTTTGAATTTATGTTCACCCTAGAGGATTGTTTCCGTTTTAATGTAAAAAAAACTTTTGAAAATTAGCTGTGGTGTCGCATTCTCCTTAAATCTCAGATTTCTGTTCACGCTAGAGGATGTCTTGAAAACTTACTTCTTTTCGATATAGTGAACAAAATATGTATGTTTGAATTTCTGTTCACACTAGAGGATTCTTTCCGTTTTAATGTAAAAAAAAACTTTTGAAAATTAGCTGAGGTGTCGCATTCTCCTTAAATCTCAGCTTTCTGTTCACGCTAGAGGATGTCTTGAAAACTTACTTCTTTTCGATATAGTGAACAAAATATGTATGTTTGAATTTCTGTTCACACTAGAGGATTCTTTCCGTTTTAATGTAAAAAAAACTTTTGAAAATTAGCTGAGGTGTCGCTTTCTCCTTAAATCTCAGCTTTCTGTTCACACTAGAGGATGTCTTGAAAACTTGTTTTCGATACAGCGAACAAAATATGTATGTTTGAATATCTGTTCACCCTAGAGGATTGTTTCCGTTTTAATGTAAAAAAAACTTTTGAAAATTAGCTGAGCTGTCGCTTTCTCCTTAAATCTCAGCTTTCTGTTCACACTAGAGGATGTCTTGAAAACTTACTTCTTTTCCATGTAGTGAACAAAATATGTATGTTTGAATTTCTGTTCACCCAAGAGGATTCTTTCCGTTTTAATGTAAAAAAAACTTTTGAAAATTAGCTGAGGTGTCGCATTCTCCTTGAATCTCAGCTTTCTGGTCACACTAGTGGATGTCTTGAAAACTTACTTATTTTCGATGTAGTGAACAAAATATGTATGTTTGAATTTCTGTTCACCCAAGAGGATTCTTTCCGTTTTAATGTAAAAAAAACTTTTGAAAATTAGCTGAGGTGTCGCATACTCATTAAATCTCAGCTTTCTGTTCACACTAGAGGATGTCTTGAAAACTTACTTATTTTCGATATAGTGAACAAAATATGTATGTTTGAATTTTTGTTCACACTAAAGGATTCTTTCCGTTTTAATGTAAAATAAACTTTTGAAAATTAGCTGAGGTGTCGCATTCTCCTTAAATCTCAGCTTTCTGCTCACGCTAGAGGATGTCTTGAAAACTTACTTCTTTTCGATATAGTGAACAAAATATGTATGTTTGAATTTCTGTTCACACTAGAGGATTCTTTCCGTTTTAATGTAAAAAAAACTTTTGAAAATTAGCTGAGGTGTCGCTTTCTCCTTAAATCTCAGCTTTCTGTTCACACTAGAGGATGTCTTGAAAACTTATTTTCGATACAGCGAACAAAATATGTATGTTTGAATTTCTGTTCACCCTAGAGGATTCTTTCCGTTTTAATGTAAAAAAAACTTTTGAAAATTAGCTGAGGTGTCGCATTCTCCTTAAATCTCAGCTTTCTGTTCACACTAGAGGATGTCTTGAAAACTTACTTATTTTCGATATAGTAAACAAAATATGTATGTTTGAATTTCTGTTCACACTAGAGGATTCTTTCCGTTTTAATGTAAAAAAAAACTTTTGAAAATTAGCTGAGGTGTCGCTTTCTCCTTAAATCTCAGCTTTCTGTTCACACTAGAGGATGTCTTGAAAACTTATTTTCGATACAGCGAACAAAATATGTATGTTTGAATTTCTGTTCACCCTAGAGGATTGTTTCCGTTTTAATGTAAAAAAAACTTTTGAAAATTAGCTGAGGTGTCGCATTCTCCTTGAATCTCAGCTTTCTGTTCACACTAGTGGATGTCTTGAAAACTTACTTATTTTCGATGTAGTGAACAAAATATGTATGTTTGAATTTCTGTTCACCCAAGAGGATTCTTTCCGTTTTAATGTAAAAAAAACTTTTGAAAATTAGCTGAGGTGTCGCATTCTCCTTAAATCTCAGATTTCTGTTCACGCTAGAGGATGTCTTGAAAACTTACTTCTTTTCGATATAGTGAACAAAATATGTATGTTTGAATTTCTGTTCACACTAGAGGATTCTTTCCGTTTTAATGTAAAAAAAAACTTTTGAAAATTAGCTGAGGTGTCGCATTCTCCTTAAATCTCAGCTTTCTGTTCACACTAGAGGATGTCTTGAAAACTTACTTATTTTCGATATAGTGAACAAAATATGTATGTTTGAATTTTTGTTCACACTAAAGGATTCTTTCCGTTTTAATGTAAAATAAACTTTTGAAAATTAGCTGAGGTGTCGCATTCTCCTTAAATCTCAGCTTTCTGCTCACGCTAGAGGATGTCTTGAAAACTTACTTCTTTTCGATATAGTGAACAAAATATGTATGTTTGAATTTCTGTTCACACTAGAGGATTCTTTCCGTTTTAATGTAAAAAAAACTTTTGAAAATTAGCTGAGGTGTCGCTTTCTCCTTAAATCTCAGCTTTCTGTTCACACTAGAGGATGTCTTGAAAACTTATTTTCGATACAGCGAACAAAATATGTATGTTTGAATTTCTGTTCACCCTAGAGGATTCTTTCCGTTTTAATGTAAAAAAAACTTTTGAAAATTAGCTGAGGTGTCGCATTCTCCTTAAATCTCAGCTTTCTGTTCACACTAGAGGATGTCTTGAAAACTTACTTATTTTCGATATAGTAAACAAAATATGTATGTTTGAATTTCTGTTCACACTAGAGGATTCTTTCCGTTTTAATGTAAAAAAAAACTTTTGAAAATTAGCTGAGGTGTCGCTTTCTCCTTAAATCTCAGCTTTCTGTTCACACTAGAGGATGTCTTGAAAACTTATTTTCGATACAGCGAACAAAATATGTATGTTTGAATTTCTGTTCACCCTAGAGGATTGTTTCCGTTTTAATGTAAAAAAAACTTTTGAAAATTAGCTGAGGTGTCGCATTCTCCTTGAATCTCAGCTTTCTGTTCACACTAGTGGATGTCTTGAAAACTTACTTATTTTCGATGTAGTGAACAAAATATGTATGTTTGAATTTCTGTTCACCCAAGAGGATTCTTTCCGTTTTAATGTAAAAAAAACTTTTGAAAATTAGCTGAGGTGTCGCATTCTCCTTAAATCTCAGATTTCTGTTCACGCTAGAGGATGTCTTGAAAACTTACTTCTTTTCGATATAGTGAACAAAATATGTATGTTTGAATTTCTGTTCACACTAGAGGATTCTTTCCGTTTTAATGTAAAAAAAAAAAAAAACTTTTGAAAATTAGCTGAGGTGTCGCTTTCTAAAAAAAACTTTTGAAAATTAGCTGAGGTGTCGCATTCTTCTTAAATCTCAGCTTTCTGTTCACACTAGAGGATGTCTTGAAAACTTACTTATTTTCGATACAGTGAACAAAATATGTATGTTTGAATTTCTGTTCACCCTAGAGGATTCTTTCCGTTTTAATGTAAAAAAAACTTTTGAAAATTAGCTGAGGTGTCGCTTTCTCCTTAAATCTCAGCTTTCTGTTCACACTAGAGGATGTCTTGAAAACTTACTTATTTTCGATATAGTGAACAAAATATGTATGTTTGAATTTCTGTTCACACTAGAGGATTCTTTCCGTTTTAATGTAAAAAAAACTTTTGAAAATTAGCTGAGGTGTCGCTTTCTCCTTAAATCTCAGCTTTCTGTTCACACTAGAGGATGTCTTGAAAACTTATTTTCGATACAGCGAACAAAATATGTATGTTTGAATTTCTGTTCACCCTAGAGGATTCTTTCCGTTTTAATGTAAAAAAAACTTTTGAAAATTAGCTGAGGTGTCGCATTCTCCTTGAATCTCAGCTTTCTGTTCACACTAGTGGATGTCTTGAAAACTTACTTATTTTCGATGTAGTGAACAAAATATGTATGTTTGAATTTCTGTTCACCCAAGAGGATTCTTTCCGTTTTAATGTAAAAAAAACTTTTGAAAATTAGCTGAGGTGTCGCATTCTCCTTAAATCTCAGCTTTCTGTTCACACTAGAGGATGTCTTGAAAACTTACTTCTTTTCGATATAGTGAACAAAATATGTATGTTTGAATTTCTGTTCACACTAGAGGATTCTTTCCGTTTTAATGTAAAAAAAACTTTTGAAAATTAGCTGAGGTGTCGCATTCTCCTTAAATCTCAGCTTTCTGTTCACACTAGAGGATGTCTTGAAAACTTACTTCTTTTCGATATAGTGAACAAAATATGTATGTTTGAATTTCTGTTCACACTAGAGGATTCTTTCCGTTTTAATGTAAAAAAAACTTTTGAAAATTAGCTGAGGTGTCGCTTTCTCCTTAAATCTCAGCTTTCTGTTCACACTAGAGGATGTCTTGAAAACTTGTTTTCGATACACTGAACAAAATATGTATGTTTGAATATCTGTTCACCCTAGAGGATTGTTTCCGTTTTAATGTAAAAAAAACTTTTGAAAATTAGCTGAGATGTCGCTTTCTCCTTAAATCTCAGCTTTCTGTTCACACTAGAGGATGTCTTGAAAACTTACTTATTTTCGATATAGCGAACAAAATATGTATGTTTGAATTTCTGTTCACCCTAGAGGATTCTTTCCGTTTTAATGTAAAAAAAACTTTTGAAAATTAGCTGAGGTGTCGCATTCTCCTTGAATCTCAGCTTTCTGTTCACACTAGTGGATGTCTTGAAAACTTACTTATTTTCGATGTAGTGAACAAAATATGTATGTTTGAATTTCTGTTCACCCAAGAGGATTCTTTCCGTTTTAATGTAAAAAAAACTTTTGAAAATTAGCTGAGGTGTCGCATTCTCCTTGAATCTCAGCTTTCTGTTCACACTAGAGGATGTCTTGAAAACTTACTTATTTTCGATGTAGTGAACAAAATATGTATGTTTGAATTTCTGTTCACACTAGAGGATTCTTTCCGTTTTAATGTAAAAAAAACTTTTGAAAATTAGCTGAGGTGTCGCATTCTCCTTAAATCTCAGCTTTCTGTTCACGCTAGAGGATGTCTTGAAAACTTATTTCTTTTCGATATAGTGAACAAAATATGTATGTTTGAATTTCTGTTCACACTAGAGGATTCTTTCCGTTTTAATGTAAAAAAAACTTTTGAAAATTAGCTGAGGTGTCGCTTTCTCCTTAAATCTCAGCTTTCTGTTCACACTAGAGGATGTCTTGAAAACTTATTTTCGATACAGCGAACAAAATATGTATGTTTGAATTTCTGTTCACCCTAGAGGATTCTTTCCGTTTTAATGTAAAAAAAACTTTTGAAAATTAGCTGAGGTGTCGCATTCTCCTTGAATCTCAGCTTTCTGTTCACACTAGTGGATGTCTTGAAAACTTACTTATTTTCGATGTAGTGAACAAAATATGTATGTTTGAATTTCTGTTCACCCAAGAGGATTCTTTCCGTTTTAATGTAAAAAAAACTTTTGAAAATTAGCTGAGGTGTCGCATTCTCCTTAAATCTCAGCTTTCTGTTCACGCTAGAGGATGTCTTGAAAACTTACTTACTTTCGATGTAGTGAACAAAATATGTATGTTTGAATTTCTGTTCACACTAGAGGATTCTTTCCGTTTTAATGTAAAAAAAACTTTTGAAAATTAGCTGAGGTGTCGCATTCTCCTTAAATCTCAGCTTTCTGTTCACACTAGAGGATGTCTTGAAAACTTACTTATTTTCGATATAGTGAACAAAATATGTATGTTTGAATTTCTGTTCACCCTAGAGGATTCTTTCCGTTTTAATGTAAAAAAAACTTTTGAAAATTAGCTGAGGTGTCGCATTCTCCTTGAATCTCGGCTTTCTGTTCACACTAGTGGATGTCTTGAAAACTTACTTATTTTCGATGTAGTGAACAAAATATGTATGTTTGAATTTCTGTTCACCCAAGAGGATTCTTTCCGTTTTAATGTAAAAAAAACTTTTGAAAATTAGCTGAGGTGTCGCATTCTCCTTAAATCTCAGCTTTCTGTTCACGCTAGAGGATGTCTTGAAAACTTACTTCTTTTCGATATAGTGAACAAAATATGTATGTTTGAATTTCTGTTCACACTAGAGGATTCTTTCCGTTTTAATGTAAAAAAAACTTTTGAAAATTAGCTGAGGTGTCGCTTTCTCCTTAAATCTCAGCTTTCTGTTCACACTAGAGGATGTCTTGAAAACTTGTTTTCGATACAGCGAACAAAATATGTATGTTTGAATATCTGTTCACCCTAGAGGATTGTTTCCGTTTTAATGTAAAAAAAACTTTTGAAAATTAGCTGAGCTGTCGCTTTCTCCTTAAATCTCAGCTTTCTGTTCACACTAGAGGATGTCTTGAAAACTTACTTCTTTTCCATGTAGTGAACAAAATATGTATGTTTGAATTTCTGTTCACACTAGAGGATTCTTTGCGTTTTAATGTAAAAAAAACTTTTGAAAATTAGCTGAGGTGTCGCATTCTCCTTGAATCTCAGCTTTCTGTTCACACTAGAGGATGTCTTGAAAACTTACTTCTTTTCCATGTAGTGAACAAAATATGTATGTTTGAATTTCTGTTCACACTAGAGGATTCTTTCCGTTTTAATGTAAAAAAAACTTTTGAAAATTAGCTGAGCTGTCGCATTCTCCTTAAATCTCAGCTTTCTGTTCACACTAGAGGATGTCTTGAAAACTTACTTATTTTCGATACAGCGAACAAAATATGTATGTTTGAATTTCTGCTAACCCTAGAGGATTCTTTCCGTTTTAATGTAAAAAAAACTTTTGAAAATTAGCTGAGGTGTCGCATTCTCCTTGAATCTCAGCTTTCTGTTCACACTAGTGGATGTCTTGAAAACTTACTTATTTTCGATGTAGTGAACAAAATATGTATGTTTGAATTTCTGTTCACACAAGAGGATTCTTTCCGTTTTAATGTAAAAAAAACTTTTGAAAATTAGCTGAGGTGTCGCATTCTCCTTGAATCTCAGCTTTCTGTTCACACTAGTGGATGTCTTGAAAACTTACTTATTTTCGATGTAGTGAACAAAATATGTATGTTTGAATTTCTGTTCACACTAGAGGATTCTTTCCGTTTTAATGTAAAAAAAACTTTTGAAAATTAGCTGAGGTGTCGCATTCTCCTTAAATCTCAGCTTTCTGTTCACGCTAGAGGATGTCTTGAAAACTTACTTCTTTTCGATATAGTGAACAAAATATGTATGTTTGAATTTCTGTTCACACTAAAGGATTCTTTCCGTTTTAATGTAAAATAAACTTTTGAAAATTAGCTGAGGTGTCGCTTTCTCCTTAAATCTCAGCTTTCTGTTCACACTAGAGGATGTCTTGAAAACTTATTTTCGATACAGCAAACAAAATATGTATGTTTGAATTTCTGTTCACCTTAGAGGATTCTTTCCGTTTTAATGTAAAAAAAACTTTTGAAAATTAGCTGAGGTGTCGCATTCTCCTTAAATCTCAGCTTTCTGTTGCTAGAGGATGTCTTGAAAACTTACTTCTTTTCGATATAGTGAACAAAATATGTATGTTTGAATTTCTGTTCACACTAGAGGATTCTTTCCGTTTTAATGTAAAAAAAACTTTTGAAAATTAGCTGAGGTGTCGTATTCTCCTTAAATCTCAGCTTTCTGTTCACGCTAGAGGATGTCTTGAAAACTTACTTCTTTTCGATATAGTGAACAAAATATGTATGTTTGAATTTCTGTTCACACTAGAGGATTCTTTCTGTTTTAATGTAAAAAAAACTTTTGAAAATTAGCTGAGGTGTCGCTTTCTCCTTAAATCTCAGCTTTCTGTTCACACTAGAGGATGTCTTGAAAACTTGTTTTCGATACACTGAACAAAATATGTATGTTTGAATATCTGTTCACCCTAGAGGATTGTTTCCGTTTTAATGTAAAAAAAACTTTTGAAAATTAGCTGAGATGTCGCTTTCTCCTTAAATCTCAGCTTTCTGTTCACACTAGAGGATGTCTTGAAAACTTACTTCTTTTCCATATAGTGAACAAAATATGTATGTTTGAATTTCTGTTCACACTAGAGGATTCTTTGCGTTTTAATGTTAAAAAAAACTTTTGAAAATTAGCTGAGGTGTCGCATTCTCCTTGAATCTCAGCTTTCTGTTCACACTAGAGGATGTCTTGAAAACTTACTTCTTTTCCATGTAGTGAACAAAATTTGTATGTTTGAATTTCTGTTCACACTAGAGGATTCTTTCCGTTTTAATGTAAAAAAAACTTTTGAAAATTAGCTGAGCTGTCGCATTCTCCTTAAATCTCAGCTTTCTGTTCACACTAGAGGATGTCTTGAAAACTTACTTATTTTCGATACAGCGAACAAAATATGTATGTTTGAATTTCTGCTAACCCTAGAGGATTCTTTCCGTTTTAATGTAAAAAAAACTTTTGAAAATTAGCTGAGGTGTCGCATTCTCCTTAATCTCAGCTTTCTGTTCACACTAGTGGATGTCTTGAAAACTTACTTATTTTCGATGTAGTGAACAAAATATGTATGTTTGAATTTCTTTTCACCCAAGAGGATTCTTTCCATTTTAATTTAAAAAAAAACTTTTGAAAATTAGCTGAGGTGTCGCATTCTCCTTGAATCTCAGCTTTCTGTTCACACTAGTGGATGTCTTGAAAACTTACTTATTTTCGATGTAGTGAACAAAATATGTATGTTTGAATTTCTGTTCACCCAAGAGGATTCTTTCCGTTTTAATGTAAAAAAAACTTTTGAAAATTAGCTGAGGTGTCGCATTCTCCTTAAATCTCAGCTTTCTGTTCACGCTAGAGGATGTCTTGAAAACTTATTTCTTTTCGATATAGTGAACAAAATATGTATGTTTGAATTTCTGTTCACACTAGAGGATTCTTTCCGTTTTAATGTAAAAAAAACTTTTGAAAATTAGCTGAGGTGTCGCTTTCTCCTTAAATCTCAGCTTTCTGTTCACACTAGAGGATGTCTTGAAAACTTGTTTTCGATACAGCGAACAAAATATGTATGTTTGAATATCTGTTCACCCTAGAGGATTGTTTCCGTTTTAATGTAAAAAAAACTTTTGAAAATTAGCTGAGCTGTCGCTTTCTCCTTAAATCTCAGCTTTCTGTTCACACTAGAGGATGTCTTGAAAACTTACTTCTTTTCCATGTAGTGAACAAAATATGTATGTTTGAATTTCTGTTCACCCAAGAGGATTCTTTCCGTTTTAATGTAAAAAAAAACTTTTGAAAATTAGCTGAGGTGTCGCATTCTCCTTAAATCTCAGCTTTCTGTTCACGCTAGAGGATGTCTTGAAAACTTACTTCTTTTCGATATAGTGAACAAAATATGTATGTTTGAATTTCTGTTCACACTAGAGGATTCTTTCCGTTTTAATGTAAAAAAAACTTTTGAAAATTAGCTGAGGTGTCGCTTTCTCCTTAAATCTCAGCTTTCTGTTCACACTAGAGGATGTCTTGAAAACTTGTTTTCGATACAGCGAACAAAATATGTATGTTTGAATATCTGTTCACCCTAGAGGATTGTTTCCGTTTTAATGTAAAAAAACTTTTGAAAATTAGCTGAGCTGTCGCTTTCTCCTTAAATCTCAGCTTTCTGTTCACACTAGAGGATGTCTTGAAAACTTACTTCTTTTCCATGTAGTGAACAAAATATGTATGTTTGAATTTCTGTTCACACTAGAGGATTCTTTGCGTTTTAATGTAAAAAAAACTTTTGAAAATTAGCTGAGGTGTCGCATTCTCCTTGAATCTCAGCTTTCTGTTCACACTAGAGGATGTCTTGAAAACTTACTTCTTTTCCATGTAGTGAACAAAATATGTATGTTTGAATTTCTGTTCACACTAGAGGATTCTTTCCGTTTTAATGTAAAAAAACTTTTGAAAATTAGCTGAGATGTCGCTTTCTCCTTAAATCTCAGCTTTCTGTTCACACTAGAGGATGTCTTGAAAACTTACTTCTTTTCCATATAGTGAACAAAATATGTATGTTTGAATTTCTGTTCACACTAGAGGATTCTTTGCGTTTTAATGTAAAAAAAACTTTTGAAAATTAGCTGAGGTGTCGCATTCTCCTTGAATCTCAGCTTTCTGTTCACACTAGAGGATGTCTTGAAAACTTACTTCTTTTCCATGTAGTGAACAAAATATGTATGTTTGAATTTCTGTTCACACTAGAGGATTCTTTCCGTTTTAATGTAAAAAAAACTTTTGAAAATTAGCTGAGGTGTCGCATTCTCCTTAAATCTCAGCTTTCTGTTCACACTAGAGGATGTCTTGAAAACTTACTTATTTTCGATACAGCGAACAAAATATGTATGTTTGAATTTCTGCTAACCCTAGAGGATTCTTTCCGTTTTAATGTAAAAAAAACTTTTGAAAATTAGCTGAGGTGTCGCATTCTCCTTGAATCTCAGCTTTCTGTTCACACTAGTGGATGTCTTGAAAACTTACTTCTTTTCCATGCAGTGAACAAAATATGTATGTTTGAATTTCTGTTCACCCAAGAGGATTCTTTCCGTTTTAATTTAAAAAAAAACTTTTGAAAATTAGCTGAGGTGTCGCATTCTCCTTGAATCTCAGCTTTCTGTTCACACTAGTGGATGTCTTGAAAACTTACTTATTTTCGATGTAGTGAACAAAATATGTATGTTTGAATTTCTGTTCACCCAAGAGGATTCTTTCCGTTTTAATGTAAAAAAAACTTTTGAAAATTAGCTGAGGTGTCGCATTCTCCTTAAATCTCAGCTTTCTGTTCACGCTAGAGGATGTCTTGAAAACTTATTTCTTTTCGATATAGTGAACAAAATATGTATGTTTGAATTTCTGTTCACACTAGAGGATTCTTTCCGTTTTAATGTAAAAAAAACTTTTGAAAATTAGCTGAGGTGTCGCTTTCTCCTTAAATCTCAGCTTTCTGTTCACACTAGAGGATGTCTTGAAAACTTGTTTTCGATACAGCGAACAAAATATGTATGTTTGAATATCTGTTCACCCTAGAGGATTGTTTCCGTTTTAATGTAAAAAAAACTTTTGAAAATTAGCTGAGCTGTCGCTTTCTCCTTAAATCTCAGCTTTCTGTTCACACTAGAGGATGTCTTGAAAACTTACTTCTTTTCGATGTAGTGAACAAAATATGTATGTTTGAATTTCTGTTCACCCAAGAGGATTCTTTCCGTTTTAATGTAAAAAAAACTTTTGAAAATTAGCTGAGGTGTCGCATTCTCCTTAAATCTCAGCTTTCTGTTCACGCTAGAGGATGTCTTGAAAACTTACTTCTTTTCGATATAGTGAACAAAATATGTATGTTTGAATTTCTGTTCACACTAGAGGATTCTTTCCGTTTTAATGTAAAAAAAACTTTTGAAAATTAGCTGAGGTGTCGCTTTCTCCTTAAATCTCAGCTTTCTGTTCACACTAGAGGATGTCTTGAAAACTTGTTTTCGATACAGCGAACAAAATATGTATGTTTGAATATCTGTTCACCCTAGAGGATTGTTTCCGTTTTAATGTAAAAAAACTTTTGAAAATTAGCTGAGCTGTCGCTTTCTCCTTAAATCTCAGCTTTCTGTTCACACTAGAGGATGTCTTGAAAACTTACTTCTTTTCCATGTAGTGAACAAAATATGTATGTTTGAATTTCTGTTCACACTAGAGGATTCTTTGCGTTTTAATGTAAAAAAAACTTTTGAAAATTAGCTGAGGTGTCGCATTCTCCTTGAATCTCAGCTTTCTGTTCACACTAGAGGATGTCTTGAAAACTTACTTCTTTTCCATGTAGTGAACAAAATATGTATGTTTGAATTTCTGTTCACACTAGAGGATTCTTTCCGTTTTAATGTAAAAAAAACTTTTGAAAATTAGCTGAGCTGTCGCATTCTCCTTAAATCTCAGCTTTCTGTTCACACTAGAGGATGTCTTGAAAACTTACTTATTTTCGATACAGCGAACAAAATAATATGTATGTTGAATTTCTGCTAACCCTAGAGGATTCTTTCCGTTTTAATGTAAAAAAAACTTTTGAAAATTAGCTGAGGTGTCGCATTCTCCTTGAATCTCAGCTTTCTGTTCACACTAGTGGATGTCTTGAAAACTTACTTATTTTCGATGTAGTGAACAAAATATGTATGTTTGAATTTCTGTTCACCCAAGAGGATTCTTTCCGTTTTAATTTAAAAAAAACTTTTGAAAATTAGCTGAGGTGTCGCATTCTCCTTGAATCTCAGCTTTCTGTTCACACTAGTGGATGTCTTGAAAACTTAGTTATTTTCGATGTAGTGAACAAAATATGTATGTTTGAATTTCTGTTCACACTAGAGGATTCTTTCCGTTTTAATGTAAAATAAACTTTTGAAAATTAGCTGAGGTGTCGCATTCTCCTTGAATCTCAGCTTTCTGTTCACACTAGAGGATGTCTTGAAAACTTACTTCTTTTCCATGTAGTGAACAAAATATGTATGTTTGACATGTAGTGAACAAAATATGTATGTTAGTTGAATTTCTGTTCACACTAGAGGATTCTGTCCGTTTTAATGTAAAAAAAACTTTTGAAAATTAGCTGAGGTGTCGCATTCTCCTTAAATCTCAGCTTTCTGTTCACGCTAGAGGATGTCTTGAAAACTTACTTCTTTTCGATATAGTGAACAAAATATGTATGTTTGAATTTCTGTTCACACTAAAGGATTCTTTCCGTTTTAATGTAAAATAAACTTTTGAAAATTAGCTGAGGTGTCGCTTTCTCCTTAAATCTCAGCTTTCTGTTCACACTAGAGGATGTCTTGAAAACTTATTTTCGATACAGCAAACAAAATATGTATGTTTGAATTTCTGTTCACCTTAGAGGATTCTTTCCGTTTTAATGTAAAAAAAACTTTTGAAAATTAGCTGAGGTGTCGCATTCTCCTTAAATCTCAGCTTTCTGTTCACGCTAGAGGATGTCTTGAAAACTTACTTCTTTTCGATATAGTGAACAAAATATGTATGTTTGAATTTCTGTTCACACTAGAGGATTCTTTCCGTTTTAATGTAAAAAAAACTTTTGAAAATTAGCTGAGGTGTCGTATTCTCCTTAAATCTCAGCTTTCTGTTCACGCTAGAGGATGTCTTGAAAACTTACTTCTTTTCGATATAGTGAACAAAATATGTATGTTTGAATTTCTGTTCACACTAGAGGATTCTTTCTGTTTTAATGTAAAAAAAACTTTTGAAAATTAGCTGAGGTGTCGCTTTCTCCTTAAATCTCAGCTTTCTGTTCACACTAGAGGATGTCTTGAAAACTTGTTTTCGATACACTGAACAAAATATGTATGTTTGAATATCTGTTCACCCTAGAGGATTGTTTCCGTTTTAATGTAAAAAAAACTTTTGAAAATTAGCTGAGATGTCGCTTTCTCCTTAAATCTCAGCTTTCTGTTCACACTAGAGGATGTCTTGAAAACTTACTTCTTTTCCATATAGTGAACAAAATATGTATGTTTGAATTTCTGTTCACACTAGAGGATTCTTTGCGTTTTAATGTAAAAAAAACTTTTGAAAATTAGCTGAGGTGTCGCATTCTCCTTGAATCTCAGCTTTCTGTTCACACTAGAGGATGTCTTGAAAACTTACTTCTTTTCCATGTAGTGAACAAAATATGTATGTTTGAATTTCTGTTCACACTAGAGGATTCTTTCCGTTTTAATGTAAAAAAAACTTTTGAAAATTAGCTGAGCTGTCGCATTCTCCTTAAATCTCAGCTTTCTGTTCACACTAGAGGATGTCTTGAAAACTTACTTATTTTCGATACAGCGAACAAAATATGTATGTTTGAATTTCTGCTAACCCTAGAGGATTCTTTCCGTTTTAATGTAAAAAAAACTTTTGAAAATTAGCTGAGGTGTCGCATTCTCCTTTAAACTCAGCTTTCTGTTCACACTAGTGGATGTCTTGAAAACTTACTTATTTTCGATGTAGTGAACAAAATATGTATGTTTGAATTTCTTTTCACCCAAGAGGATTCTTTCCGTTTTAATTTAAAAAAAAACTTTTGAAAATTAGCTGAGGTGTCGCATTCTCCTTGAATCTCAGCTTTCTGTTCACACTAGTGGATGTCTTGAAAACTTACTTATTTTCGATGTAGTGAACAAAATATGTATGTTTGAATTTCTGTTCACCCAAGAGGATTCTTTCCGTTTTAATGTAAAAAAAACTTTTGAAAATTAGCTGAGGTGTCGCATTCTCCTTAAATCTCAGCTTTCTGTTCACGCTAGAGGATGTCTTGAAAACTTATTTCTTTTCGATATAGTGAACAAAATATGTATGTTTGAATTTCTGTTCACACTAGAGGATTCTTTCCGTTTTAATGTAAAAAAAACTTTTGAAAATTAGCTGAGGTGTCGCTTTCTCCTTAAATCTCAGCTTTCTGTTCACACTAGAGGATGTCTTGAAAACTTGATTTCGATACAGCGAACAAAATATGTATGTTTGAATATCTGTTCACCCTAGAGGATTGTTTCCGTTTTAATGTAAAAAAAACTTTTGAAAATTAGCTGAGCTGTCGCTTTCTCCTTAAATCTCAGCTTTCTGTTCACACTAGAGGATGTCTTGAAAACTTACTTCTTTTCCATGTAGTGAACAAAATATGTATGTTTGAATTTCTGTTCACCCAAGAGGATTCTTTCCGTTTTAATGTAAAAAAAAACTTTTGAAAATTAGCTGAGGTGTCGCATTCTCCTTAAATCTCAGCTTTCTGTTCACGCTAGAGGATGTCTTGAAAACTTACTTCTTTTCGATATAGTGAACAAAATATGTATGTTTGAATTTCTGTTCACACTAGAGGATTCTTTCCGTTTTAATGTAAAAAAAACTTTTGAAAATTAGCTGAGGTGTCGCTTTCTCCTTAAATCTCAGCTTTCTGTTCACACTAGAGGATGTCTTGAAAACTTGTTTTCGATACAGCGAACAAAATATGTATGTTTGAATATCTGTTCACCCTAGAGGATTGTTTCCGTTTTAATGTAAAAAAACTTTTGAAAATTAGCTGAGCTGTCGCTTTCTCCTTAAATCTCAGCTTTCTGTTCACACTAGAGGATGTCTTGAAAACTTACTTCTTTTCCATGTAGTGAACAAAATATGTATGTTTGAATTTCTGTTCACACTAGAGGATTCTTTGCGTTTTAATGTAAAAAAAACTTTTGAAAATTAGCTGAGGTGTCGCATTCTCCTTGAATCTCAGCTTTCTGTTCACACTAGAGGATGTCTTGAAAACTTACTTCTTTTCCATGTAGTGAACAAAATATGTATGTTTGAATTTCTGTTCACACTAGAGGATTCTTTCCGTTTTAATGTAAAAAAACTTTTGAAAATTAGCTGAGCTGTCGCATTCTCCTTAAATCTCAGCTTTCTGTTCACACTAGAGGATGTCTTGAAAACTTACTTATTTTCGATACAGCGAACAAAATATGTATGTTTGAATTTCTGCTAACCCTAGAGGATTCTTTCCGTTTTAATGTAAAAAAAACTTTTGAAAATTAGCTGAGGTGTCGCATTCTCCTTGAATCTCAGCTTTCTGTTCACACTAGTGGATGTCTTGAAAACTTACTTATTTTCGATGTAGTGAACAAAATATGTATGTTTGAATTTCTGTTCACCCAAGAGGATTCTTTCCATTTTAATTTAAAAAAAACTTTTGAAAATTAGCTGAGGTGTCGCATTCTCCTTGAATCTCAGCTTTCTGTTCACACTAGTGGATGTCTTGAAAACTTACTTATTTTCGATGTAGTGAACAAAATATGTATGTTTGAATTTCTGTTCACCCAAGAGGATTCTTTCCGTTTTAATGTAAAAAAAACTTTTGAAAATTAGCTGAGGTGTCGCATTCTCCTTAAATCTCAGCTTTCTGTTCACGCTAGAGGATGTCTTGAAAACTTATTTCTTTTCGATATAGTGAACAAAATATGTATGTTTGAATTTCTGTTCACACTAGAGGATTCTTTCCGTTTTAATGTAAAAAAAACTTTTGAAAATTAGCTGAGGTGTCGCTTTCTCCTTAAATCTCAGCTTTCTGTTCACACTAGAGGATGTCTTGAAAACTTACTTCTTTTCGATATAGTGAACAAAATATGTATGTTTGAATTTCTGTTCACACTAAAGGATTCTTTCCGATTTAATGTAAAATAAACTTTTGAAAATTAGCTGAGGTGTCGCTTTCTCCTTAAATCTCAGCTTTCTGTTCACACTAGAGGATGTCTTGAAAACTTATTTTCGATACAGCAAACAAAATATGTATGTTTGAATTTCTGTTCACCTTAGAGGATTCTTTCCGTTTTAATGTAAAAAAAACTTTTGAAAATTAGCTGAGGTGTCGCTTTCTCCTTAAATCTCAGCTTTCTGTTCAAACTAGAGGATGTCTTGAAAACTTATTTTCGATACAGCGAACAAAATATG
>NW_026896903.1:0-25946 GCF_033153095.1 Gastrolobium bilobum
ATTCGTGAGAACCCCTCAATAAAACGCCTATAATATCCAGCCAAACCAAGAAAACTCCTGATCTCTGTAACATTTTTAGGACGTTCCCATTCTACCACTGCTTCAATCTTGCTCGGGTCCACTGCCACTCCTTCAGATGAGATGACATGGCCCAGAAATTGTATCTCGGAAAGCCAGAATTCACATTTTGATGGTTTAGCATACAACTGATGCTCTCTCAGAATCTGCAAAACAACCTTTAGATGCTCAGAATGCTCTTCTTTACTCTTTGAATATATCAGTATGTCATCTATAAAGACCACCACAAACTGATCCAGATAGGCTTTAAAGATCCGATTCATATAACCCATGAAAACGGCTGGTGCATTTGTAAGCCCAAAAGGAATAACCAGATACTCCATAACGGGACCTGAAAGCTGTCTTCGGAACGTCATCCGGCTTTACCCGGATCTGATGATACCCGGACCAGAGATCAATCTTAGAAAATACAGTCGCACCACGCAACTGATCCAACAAATCATCTATACGCGGCAAAGGATACTTATTCTTAACAGTAACCTTATTCAACTGCCGGTAGTCTGTACATAATCTCATAGACCCATCCTTCTTCTTAACAAAGATCACCGGGGCTCCCCAAGGAGACACACTCGGCCTAATAAAATTTTTTCCGGATAAGTCTTCAATCTGCTTCTTCAATTCGGATAATTCCAGAGGTGACATCCGGTATGGGGCAAGAGAGATAGGTCCCACACCAGGCAATAAGTCAATTGCAAATTCAATTTCCCTCTCTGGAGGGAAGTGCGGAATTTCATCCGGAAAGACATCCTCAAATTCAGAGACAATCGGAATAACAGAAACTGGCTCCTTGTTGACGCCAACCAAACCTCCCAATAAAACATACCCGGAATGTCCTTCCTTCAAGGCCTTTACCACCTGAAGTACAGACAAATAAGGAGACTCCCTTTCTTCATCATGAGATGAGACATAAATGGTTTTACTGCAGCAGTCAATCTTCACACAGTACTTGGACAACCAATCCATCCCCATAATTAAATTCACAGAAGCAAGGTGCAAGACAATAAAGTCGGCAGAATATTCCCTGCCTTCATACTTGAATTTCACATTTTCACAAACATAGTCTTCATTAAAAACTCTTCCCACAGTCGTAACAATACGCATAGGGGTTTTCATTTTTATCACATGCAGACCAAATGCTTCAGCTACATAATCAGCAATAAAAGAATGCGTGGCACCGGAATCAAACAAAACACTAAGCATTTCATCACGAATAGAAATCATACCTCGCACCAAACTAGCTGACCTCTCAGCCTCTTGCTGAGTCACTGCATATACTCGGGCAACTGGAGGTGGGAGAGGTAGAGATGGTTCCTCAACCACAATAGGAGCCGGAGTGGCCTGAATAGTAGAAACCTGTCCCCCATTAAAGGGGCAGTCCCTAATAAAATGCCCAGGTTGGCCACATTTGTAACACAGTCTTTGCTCTTTTCTGCAAACCCCTGCATGAACTTTACGACATGTAGCACATAGAGAAGTAGGCTTAATATTTCCAGGCTTAGAATTTCCCGCCTTTTTGAACTTACCATCAGACTGTCTAACCTGCAACCCTTTTCCTTTAGAATTCCCAGAGGTGTTTTTAGGACCAGAATTAGGAGCAGATTGGTCCTTATGCTTCCTTCTGTAATATTCTTGAATATTTTTACACTTTTTAACAAGTGCAGCAAAAGTATCAAATGAGTCACCTGCAAGTTTTTCAGAGATGTTATCATGTAATCCTCTATGAAATTTAAAAATCAAGTCATCTTCTGTAGGTGGAGCTCTCTGGAAATGAGAGTATTTGGCCAGCTTATTGAACTTATTCAAGTATTCATCAATAGACATCTGACCCTGCTTTAGTTCTTCAAATTCACCCTTCTTCCTTATCTGGGCTTCAGCCGGAAAGTATTTCAGCAAGAATTGCCTTTCAAATAAAGGCCAGGTAATAGCATAACCCTGACATTCCAAGGGCAGACGGGTATTTCTCCACCAATCAGCTGCATCATTCTGCAACATATAAGAAGCATACAACAATTTCTGCTGATCATCACACTCCATGACAGTAAAAATGCGATCCAATTCTTCTAACCACTGAATTGCAGCAATAGGATCAATGCCTCCTTTATAATTTGGTGGTGCATGTTTTCGGAAGGCATTTAGCATTCTTTCTCTTTGCTCTCTATTAGTGGCTGGCTGTGCCACACCACCCCTGTAACTAGATTCTTCATTCACATCATTATTTCCTTCACCCTCCACAACAATGGGATTATGAGGAGGAGGAACAGGCTGTTGTGGTTGTGGCTCAGGCTGTGGCTGTTGCAAAGGTTGTGGCTGTGGACCTTGCCCACCCGCCCTCACCTCAACCAAGAGTAATCTCATCATTTCAATATTCACCATTCTGCTTGCTGCCATCATTTCTTGATTGGCCAACCTATTAGCCTCTAACAGATCTTGATTTGCTTTCATCATCACTTCTAGCTCTCGCTGCCTAGCTGCAGCCATATTTTGTTGCATCTCAGTTAAGGCCATTATCATTGGATCTGGCTGTGAAGTATTTCCCCGCTGGTTTAGTCGGAGTCTAGCCAAATCTGCTAATATTGGATCGGTCGGGTCAATAGGAGGATCAGAAGTCCTTCTTGGGCGAACCATAATTCTGCATATTTCACACAAAGGAATGAGTTAGCTACGCTCACACTCGGTGATCAGACATGCATATCATAGTATTCCAAGAAAAACTCAAGAATATAACAACCCGAACAGTTCATGCAATATTTCACAGGCTCTTCTAGAGAAACTGCTCTGATACCATAAATGTAACATCCCCGTCTCGAGCCGGTTCAATTAACATACATATGATAAAACAGAAAACAGCGGAAGACTTAACTTACGAAAATATGAGCTAACTTTTTCTTTTTCTAACTTAATTCTTTCTCGGCGTAAACGAAAATCGGGCAGAGTTTCCTCTATAAATCGGACAACTGGGGATTTTCCAATCCCACTCAGAAGCATTTCCTGATAAACAGTTTATACAACATATCAATTCAGAAATACCAGATATCCAAATATAATCGAATACCCATACATGGGCGCATGCATAACATGGCTCCGTGCCACTAAATCTAACAGCATGCCATCAAAACATAAACCTATCTGAATACTACATCATCATATAACGTTCCTGAATACTCAAATGTACATGCATCAAACTGACAGACATGTACAAAACATATACAGGCCATATACAAAATAAAGGATCAATATCATGATCCATCAAATGCGAAAATACTAAAATACATCAAACACTCCAAAAAGGTAGCAGCCTACAGCCACTCAAAATCCGGTCTGTCAACTGCCTCAGCCACGTGTCGTGTCCCTGCCTAGTGAGGACTCACCGGAAATCTGGGCACATGAAAATGTGTCCCCAAAGAGGGGTGAGATTACAAATCTCAATAAGCTCCAGGTTTATAGAGAATTCTCCATACCCCTGGCTCACTCCTGCATGAAAGTCAGATACAGAGTATACAAATACAACATATAACAGATATCATAACAGAACAGAGCATATATCCATATCATATCAGAGATGTGCGCCGTCATTCCCAAGGGAGGACCCCAAGCGGAAATCAACGCACGTGTTCCCGAGGGAGGACCCCAAAGCGGAACCAGACATATCAGAGGAGTACACCATCAGTCCCGAGGGAGGACCCCAAAGCGGACGTCCGGGTACTATACAATCAATGGCCAGAGATTGTTACAGAAATCAAATTACAGAAGTTATATCAGAGCAAAACATATCATGTTATCAAATAACTCTATATGAATGCATCTATACAAAGCATTTAAATCACAGTCATACAGTCCAACCATAGTTCACTAACCATGGTGGAGCACTCAAGCAGGAAAAGACTCCTTAAACATAGAGCTTACCTCTTGAAGCTTTACCAATACGCTTACTTGTGGAACAAGTTACTTTTATCGCTTCAAGAGATTTCCGATCCTTCTCAATCCCTAGGCACACCTAGAGAATAATTTACAATGCATCAATAAAATGATGCAATACCATAATTATTTCATAAGCATACATTTTATCGCTTATTTTCCTTTCTTTGCATTTTTGCCAATCCTATGCCAATACACAAGTCTAGACCTCTTTATAACCGTTGGTGTTCTTTAATTTAATCAACCATTCCCTTAGGAATTTTCAACATAAATCATGCTATTTTTCTTCAAAACTCATCACCTTTATACAATTTATTACAACACATTTTATTTAAAATAAAATGTACAAAATATATCCCTAAATACCCTATAGGTCGAATCCTACAAGGGGAATTTCCAAAGATCCTTCTCTTTTACAATGCATTTTCGTTACTTCATTACAACTTGCAAACACCTAGGAATGCTTCCACTAAATTCCTATTTTGAGTTTAGACACCAAGTCCTTTTTACTCAGGCATTCTTACTAACTCATCCATTTTCCACTTAATTCCTACACATTAAACCTTCCTAATACTTAAGATAAAATTGTGCACAACATCCTACTCTTCACCTATGATGGCCGAACATGTAGAGGAAAGCATAGCATTTTTTTCTAATTTTTTTACATACACACAAATGCTTATTTTCATTTCTTAAATCCAAAACATCAAAGATTCATCATTAAATCAAAGTTTAATACACAATGCTTTCCTACTAAAACATGCTCATAACTTTTATAACTTAAATCATCAAAATAATACCATGGAAATAGAGGTTTGTTACCTCAAATCAACTACCCAAAGCCTAGAAGACCTACACCAAGAGAATCTCCATCAAAAACTTCATTTTGCCCTCTTGATGAATAGTGCACGAATTTGGGATGACAAATATCTCCCTCCACAAACGAAATCAGCTCAAATGGAGGGTTGGAATAGCTTCCTTGGATGATTTCCTATGAGATTGGTATAATGGGTGAAAGATTTGGTTGCTTAATCATGGAGAAATCAAAGAAAAACAAAAACAAACCCTAAGCTTCCTTTTGCCATGGCTGTCACGGGTGGGGAAGGGAAAAGGGAGAGAGAAAGTGTAAGGGAATAGTGAATTTAAGTGACTTAGGGGTTTTTAAGCACATGTGGCTTTTTAACCGGTTGTTTTTCTATTGCGTATTTTAACTTAACGGACCCGGAACTCACTTATATCTACGGAAATATTTTTATTTTTCTAAAATCATTTACATTAATTTTAATTTGTTACTAAACAATATTCATAATTCACAGTATGGTTTTTGCACCGTTTTAACGAAATGCACTGTGAATCACTAACTGTACTTCGCTCACTTCTGAACTTAACTTATAAACTTATCATTTTCTTGGGCCTATTTTGACTTGCTTGGAATATATTGGACTTTCTTATTCTTATTTCATCAATTATTTATTTCTGGACTCTATCGGTTGCTTAAACAGCAGTACAAAATACCCGGTAGAAACACTATTCACGAGATTTTCACGGAAAGTGCCAGACTATACAATTTTTCGTTCTGAACTCATATTTGTCGTCAGAATTATCAAATTCTGTCTCTAAAATTATTTTGCTCTTTTTAAGCTCTACCGGTTAATTCACAAAACTGTAAATTCTCCGGCAGAACGCACTGTTCATAACATAGTCATGATTACAGTCAAAATACTCGAAATCGCTCACTGAATCTCATTATGGCATTTAAATCCTTAAATTAAATCTCTAACTAAGATTTACCAGTTAGGGTCATTATAAGCTGGACTGACTGAGGTTGAACCAGAAGAGGATACTGTCCTGGATGCTGGGAGAGGAGAGGTATACTGCTGTAGAGGAGAGTCACTCTGTTGACTAGAGATTGGTGTTTGGGAACAGGGTACAGAAGAAGGTACCAATGGAATTAAGTTGGAAATGGGTTGTGAGGTAGTACTGGCAGGAAGAGAGGATGTCACATGTGTCCAAGAGGTATATGGAAATTTTGTTTCATTAAAAAGGACATCCTTGGAAATGAACAGACGACCAGAGGAGTTGAGACATTTGTAGCCTTTGTGATTGGGAGAGTAGCCAAGAAATAAGCACTCTCTGCTTCTAAAGTCCAACTTATGATTATTATATGGTCTTAAGAAGGGAAAACATGCACAACCAAAGACTTTAAGACTCTTATAGTCAGGAACAGATTTAAAAAGTTTAGTGAAAGGGACCTCAAAGTTCAATGATGCTGTAAGAAGGCAGTTGATAAGGTGGACAACTGAGATAAATGCATGATCCCAAAATTTGATGGGCAGAGACGCATGTGCAAGTAAGGTAAGACCAGTTTCTACTATGTGACGATGTTTCCTCTCAACCACTCCATTTTGATGGTGAGTGTGAGGACATGTAATTCTGTGAATGATACCATGTTGTTTCAAAAGTTGATGAAAAGAACGAAATTCTCCTCCCCAGTCAGTTTGGAGAGCTTTTATAGAGGATTGAAAATGATTTGAAACAAGAGTTTGAAACTGAGAAAAAATAATTATAGCTTCAGATTTTTGTTTGAGAGGATAAATCCAAGTATACCTAGAGTGAGCATCTACAAAGGAGATATAGTATGCAAATCCCAAGGTTGATTTTACTGGGGCAGGACCCCATAAGTCACTGAAGACCAAATCAAAAGGTTTTTCATAGACTAAGGTTGAAGGAGGTGAATGCAATCGGTGAATTTTACCCATACAACAAGCTGAACAAAAATCAATGTCACTTTTATTTGGAATAGGAACATTACAAGACTTCAAAATAGAATTGAGAGCCTCAGTATGAGGATGACCCAAACGACAATGCCATAAAGAGTACATGTATGATGAGCTTACAGCTTTCTGATTACCAGAAGCAACATTTATTGTACATGGGGAATTGACACTTGAAAAAGAAGGACTATAACCTAAAGACTTATTACAAAGAGACACTGAGTTGGAGACACAAGTCTGACTTGAGTCTGGAGCAAGATGTACTCCATTGAAACGATATAGACCATCTGATCCCAAGTCACCCTCCAGCAGCACTTCATGAGATTCCTGTGATTTGACACAGCAAGTAAAGGGGTGAAATTCGAAATAAACTCTATTTTCCCTGGCAAATTTACTCACACTGATAAGGTTTCTAGTGATGGAAGGTACAAGCAATAAGTTGTGAAGGTGCAAGTGAGTGTGTGGGTTAATATGAGAGGGAAAAGAGGATAAACCAGTGGCATGAACTTTCAGACCTTGTCCATTTCCTATGTAAACCTGATCTGCACCTGTCAGCTGAGTACTTTGCAGGAGGTTTTGAGGATGAGACGTGACATGATGAGAAGCCCCTGAGTCTGGAAACCACTCAATGGCTTGAACACTTGGAGGAGTTGGCAATAAACCTTGCCCTTGTGAAGCAATATTGCATTGTTGTGGAGACATGTGTTGGTTCTGATTTGTAGTGAGGAGAACTTGAGGAGAATGTGGGGAAGGTCGAATATATTGGTGTGACCTTTGAGAGTAGGACTGAGCAGCTGGAAAGTGCTGTGAAGCTGTAGATAGAGAGTGATCAGGTACAAAATTTTCATCAAAACGGTACCAACAACTCTGGACACTGTGTCCAAACTTATAGCACAATTGACATTGCAGGTTGTTGCGTCCATAGCTTCTGCCACTTCTGTTATAACGCATGAAAGATCTTCCTCTTCCTCTACCAGTACCATAAGACCTCTGGTTTGGCAGACTGTGATCATGACTTTGTTGAATAGTACGAAGAGGAGCTCTGCTAGACGTGGAATCAGTTTTCTGATCAGTAGGTTGTGCCTGTAAAACATTCACAGACATTGACTCTGCCAGAAGTGTCTCATTTTGCTTTGCAAGCATCATCTCATGAGACATTAATTCAACACGTATATCATTGAGTGAATAGGGATTTTCACGAGCTCTAACAGCAGTAACAAAGGCGTTGAACTCTGCAGGAAGTCCAACTAGAATTATTTCCGTTTGTTCTTCAATAGAAATAGGACTTTTGATAGCCTTTAACTCATCACACAACGACTTGAAGCGTCTGAGATATTCTGCAATGGATCTACCACCTTTTTTGATAGTGCGAAGCTCAGATCTGAGTTGATGAGCTTTGGATCTCATCATTCCTTGAAAAATTTTGTGGATCTGATCCCATGCTTCATATGCATGACTCACTCCTAAGATCTCGTTCAGCATATCTTCAGAAATCGTTGACAGAAGCCACGAAAGAAGCATCTGATCTTGACGCAACCACTCAGTGTACAGTGGATTTGTGACTCCAGTAGCACGATCTTCCTCTGACTGGTACTGAAGTGGAATTTTAGGGTTAACAAGGAAGTGTTGGAGTTGATGTGAGGTGATTACTGGCTCTACAACTTGATTCCATAAGAGAAAGTTGCTTTCGGTCAACTTAACAGAGATCGCATGGTTGAACAGTGACGGAGACGATGAGCGATTCTCCGTTGCTGCGTTTACTGTCGAACTCGTTGACTGAGAAGGTGATGCGGAAGACATGGTGAGAGAGTAGCTTGTATCAGGCCCTCGAAGAAGGCTCTGATACCATCAGAGAAACCAGAAGAGAGATGAAGAAGAAAGAGAGAGAGAGAAGAGAGAAAAGTGAAAGATATCTCATATTTTCATTATGTGTGAATCAGCACACGTGACCCCCTTTGTAGTGCTAAGGGTAAGAGCCACGTCACTGATTCTGTTGAACAGAATTGGTTAGTGTAACTAATTACACTTGGTGTATTACAAAAGTACCCTTATCAGATGTTACAAATATATCCCTATGTATCTACTCTAATAAGCAGTATCAACAAACCATTGATGAGGTTGCTTTGGTTCAATTTTCAAAGGATTGTCAAATACTGTTTATCTGTCATTAATATGTCCAGTACCTTTATCATCCAAAACCCATGCTGCAACAAAAATTAGTCAAATATGCGTCACATAACAAAGCCACAGGCTGATTTTGTACATATATAAATAGAATGATGGCATACAAAATGTAAAAGAAATAAAGGATACAACTTAAAGATTCAACTTTGTCTGCTTGAGAAAACTGTACTTTCATACTGATGAAAGATACCTTTCAGATTCAAATGAACTACATTCAACAAGCTCTCAATGGCTTTGAAAAATATAAACTGAATATGGGAATTATTAGCAACTAAGTAAATGTGCATGGACACAGACTGGTATAGCAATAAAGTTTGAGCTATAATTTAATCCACACTCCTCAACCATGAAGTATTCAAGAAAGGATATATATATATATATATCTGTGTGTGTGTGTTCGTTTTGTCTACGGTCATGTAGATAAATAAATTATCTACATTCAGTTCAAAACGACGTTTTTGTGGGACGAAAATCAAGGTATTTTTATAATTATAATTTATTTCAGGGTTATAATAGTCTTTCTCATTATAATTTTTTAATTTTTCAACCAAAACGACTTCATTTTAGGAGTGAATGTAGATAACTTATCTACATTCATTGTAAAAACATTAAAGCATATATATATATATATATATATATAGGAGGGGTTATATTGACAAACTTTTTTTCTTATAAACTTACAAACTACACTTAGTGTAAGTGTAGTTTGTAAGAAAAAAAAGTTTGTCAATATAACATTTCCCTATATATATATGGGGTAGGATATTCTTACACCAGTGTAAGAGTTAGAAATCTTACACTCAATCTTGACCATTTGACCATTGATCCACTTGTATTCAATGGCTCATATTACTAAAAAATTAAAGCCCTTAAATATAAGTGAGATCAATGGACAAGATTGAGAGTGTAAGATATATATGGACCACTTCTAAAAACCAAAAATATATTACAACAAATTTACTAATTATTATATTTGCATAATATTACTAATTTTTTATTTCTTAATTACGCAAAACAAATGGGCCACTTTTTACTAATTAAAACAAATTTACTAATTATTAAAACAACCGTTCCATTTTTTTTTAATTTTTAATTTCTTCATATTATCAGTTTCCTTTCTTCACCACACTGTTTTGTCTTCAATTGTAGATTTTGGCATCTATAGTTTTGTTTGACAGCTGACTCCATTAAAGCATTATGTCCTAAGAGATTTTATAATAAAAAAAGTGAGCCAATTTTTTTAACAGGAAGGCGTTTAACCCAACAAGCTGAGAACACATATATCTCCAAACGAAGACTTGCCAGCATTCATTAATTAAAATCCAAACAGGACATGACGTCAATAGACACATGGTCTATAGAGTTTCCTAGCGGGAATGGAAGAGGTGACATAGCCTCTGATCCCGTTTTGTTCAGTGACGGGACTGATCTCGTCAGTCAGTCTACTTCCGTCATAAGGCTTTCCTTAAAGATTACATGCGCATAAGCTAAGTCTTCTTTTAAGATTACATCGTTGACGTGGACTTGCAGGAAGATTACAGCCTTCTTAAAGATTACGGCTTTTCTCTTTTGGTCCCTATTCTAGATTATAAAGATTTTCCTGACTGGATTTGCAGGAAATTGACTAAGTAACTTACGTACCCCTCTCTTTCTCTTATATATCTTCTATATTTAACTGCATGTTTGTTTTCTATCTGTGTCTTTGTTTTCAGATAAATTTATGGATCCGACCTTTTTTGCCCAGATGAAAAAGAAGGCTGCTCGTAAAGATGATTCTTCTGCTTTTGGCGATAAAGCCGTGCGAACTGACCACTCTTCCGTCTCTGGCGAGAAGGAGACTTCCCCCACTCCTTCTTCTATTCCGGCCACCTCAGCTACAGGTTCTATTCCCGGTGATACCATTGTGATGGATGTTGAAGCTCCTATAGATTCTGGCGAGCTCCGTAATAGGAAACGGGTTAGGATTGATGAACCTAGCCTTGATCCAATCTCTGCTGATAAGGCCTCGACTCCTCCTACTTCTGTTATTGCTACTCCTTTTTCAGGTCCCTCTTTCCTGAATAAATTGCAACCTTGCTTTATTGTTGGGCTTCGTGAAAAATGGAATAAGTTCTCTTTGGATCAGCTTATTTCCAAATTCATTGCTATTCGAGATAACGATCTCCGAGAAGCCTATTTCTTTGAGATGGCACTTCTAGCTTTGGTTGAACGCCAACAACTTGTTGCTGAACTTAAAGAGTTACAACTCTTTAAGAGCAACTTTAATACTGAGAAAGCTCGCTTAACCCAAAGAGCCGAATCTGTCGAGTTTGTTGCTCAAGTTTTCCAGGTCAAACTCAAAGAAACTGAAATAGCAGCAAAGAAATCCAATGACGAACTGGTTGTTCTTAAAAAAGATCATACTCAGTTAACCAAGGAACACAACCTTCTGAAGAAAAACTTCGAAGATTCTGACTTCTGAGTAACTGAGTTAGAGTTAGAAGTAGAATCTTTGAAGAAAAATGTCTCCACTTTACAACAGGCTGCGGACGACATGGATTCCAAATATGGTGCTTACGGTCACCAAATTCGCGGTTGGGTTTTAGACCAAGTTAAATTCTTCAACCCAGAATCTTCTCTCCAGAACTTGGACAAAATTGAAACTTTCAACTTTATTGACAATGGCCAACTATGCACTGATGACGAGGAATGTCTTGTTACTGTTCTTGCAACCAACCCTTCTGAATATATAAGCTCTAACCCGGCTTCTAATAACACTGCCTCTGACAACGTTCCTAAAGAAACTTGAAGGAGTGGGATGCCACTTTATCCTGTACTTGTCTTTATTTCTTTTGTTCTGTAATGACTGTTTGTTTTGTACTTTCAACTATCAGTTGCTTTGATGCTTTTACGACTATCTCAAATTACCCTTCATCTTTTATGAATATATTTTTCTTTGATCCGACTATCTTACTTATTTGATAGCTCTTTTCCCTAATTTTAAACTGAGGATTCCTTTTATTATCCTACCCGAGTAGTCATTCATAAATAATCATTACCAAATGTCATGTCTTGATTTCTGCATGTTATTTCTGACTTATGGGTTTCATTGGATACTCCCTCCGTCCAAAATGAGTTGCCGATACACTTCTACTTGATGAATTTTGTACAGATCTTAAATTTTATTTTTAGCCCATAATCCGACTTAATCTCTGAAATTTATTGATATCTTACAATCTTGAGCTATATTATAATTTTGGATTTTACCATCCAATACACTTCTGCTACGCTTTCAATTTCTGAGTAAGAATTGAAGGGTACTCGACAAGCCATTTATAACAGTCATGGACCTTTGTTTTCCCGTTTTCGAGTAGGATTTGGACGGGTGCCTAAGAGGCCCTTTGAGGCGGCAAGGGAATTTTGTTTTCCCATCTCCGAGTAGGAATTGGACGGGTGCCCAATAGGCCTTTTGAGGTGGCAAGGGACTTTTGTTTTCCCGTCTCCGAGTAGGAATTGGACAGGTGCCCAAGAAGCCCTTTGAGGCGGCAAGGGACTTTTGTTTTCCCGAGTAGGAATTGGATGGGTGCCCAAGAGGCCCTTTGAGGTGACAAGGGACTTTTGTTTTCCCGTTTCCGAGTAGGAATTGGACGGGTGCCCAAGAGGCCCTTTGAGGCGGCAAAGGACTTTTATTTTTCCCGTTTCCGAGTAGGAATTGGACGGGTGCCCAAGAGGCCCTTTGAGGCGGCAAGGGACTTTTGTTTTACAATTTTAATCAACACTATTGTCAGAACTCGCTCGTATTATTGAATTCAAAGATTACCAAAAATACTAAATTCAAAGCCATAATTTTCCTGAAACAACATACTAAATACCATACTAAATTCAAAGCCATAATTTTCCTAAACCAACATACTAAATACCATTCTAAATTCAAAGCCATAATCTTCCTAACACAACATATTAAATAAAATTAGTAAACCTGCCATTCTACTTCCTATGTCTACCAAATTCTGAGTTCTTCAACTGAAATACCTTTTTAACTTTCCCGAGTTCCAATATCGTGGAATGGTTTTTTCGTCCAAATGCTCTATATGATAAGCTCCAGTGTTAGTGGCTGATGTTACCCGATACGGGCCTTCCCAATTAGCTGCCGATTTACCATCTCTTGCATTCTTATTTCCAACATCTGCCCGCCTGAGCACCAAATCTCCCAATTGGAATGTCCTTTTGACTACCATTCGATTATACCTTGTCGCTGCCCGCTGTTTGGACGCCATTTCCACCATTGCTGTTTTCTCTCTTTCTTCCTCCAGCAACTGTAAATCAATCTTCATCATCTCTGTGTTCTCTTCTTCTTTTTCTTCTGGTGTCATTTTTATTCTCCATGATGGCTCTCCGACCTCTACGGGTAACATTGCATCAAACCCGTATGTCATCTGGAATGGGGTTTCTTGAGTACTAGACTGCACTGAAGTTCTATATCCCTATAATACATTGTCCAACTCTTCAACCCAACTTCCTTTACAACTTTTAGCTCTTCTTTTCAACCCGTTTGTCAAAATTTTATTTTCAGACTGTACCTGCCTATTCGTTTGCGAGTGTTCCACTGCTCCAAATTGATGCTTCACTCCCAAGTCGGCTACCATTTGTCTGAACTTTTTATCTATGAATTGTGTCCCATTCTCCGTAATGACTATAGCCGGAATACCAAACCTGCAAATTATTTTCCCAATGAAAAACTTCTGAACTTTTCGAGCAGTAATAGTCGCGACAGGTTCTGCCTATATCCACTTTGTGAAGTAGTCAGCTGCCACTATTAAATACTTAACCCTTCCGGCTGCTCTGGGAAATGGGCCTAAAAGGTCCATTCCCCATTTAAAAAATGGTCAAGGAGATGAGATTGTGAATAACTCCTCTGGAGGAGCTTTGTATACATTGGAGAATTTCTAACACTGTTCACATCTTTGTACATATTTTTTGGCGTCCTCCCCCATTGTTGGCCAAAAATACCCTGCTCGTATAGCTTTTCTCGCTAAGGATTTACCTCCGAGATGATGCCCATTAATTCCTTCATGTATTTCTTCTAATACATATTCAGTAGTTGGCGAGGCTATACATTTCAACAAAGGCGAGTTTATTCCTCTCCTATACAACTGCCCTTCTATCACCACAAACCATGCCGCTCTTCTCCTCAGCTTACTTGCTTTCATTTTCTCTCCAGGCTCCTTTCCTTTTTCTAAAAAGTCTTGAATTGGACTTCTCCAATCTACCTCCTCTACCATCCACACTACACTCGGAGCTCGAATCCTCTGCTCTTGTGGCTCTAGTGTTTGCTAATTTTGACAAAACGTCTGCTCGAACATTGTCATTTCTCCGGATGTGTTCCCCTCGGATCTCTTTAAATTCCCTCATCAACTCTTGTACTCTTGCCAAATACTTGATCATGATCTCCCCTCGGGCCTGGTACACCCCACTTATTTGTGAAGTCGCCAACTGTGAATCGCTATATACCTCCAAACACTGCTCCGAGCTCCTATGCATGAATTAACCCGACAATCATTGCCTCGTATTATGCCTGATTGTTACTTGTGGGAAACTCCAACATCAACGAGTGCTCTACTGTCACTCCTTCTGGGTTTTCTATTATAATCCCTGCACCACTGCCCCTTTTGTTGGATGATCCATCTACAAACAATTTCCACCAACCGCTTTCTTGCTTACTTATGGAATGCGTCATCTTTACCACAAAATCTGCCAAAGCTTGCGCTTTGATCGCATTACGTGCTTCGAAATAAATGCCAAACTCAGATAGCTCTATCGCCTATGCCACCATCCGACCTGCAAGATTCGGCTTATGCAACATCTGCTTTATTGGCTGATTGGTTATGATTATTACTTGGTGGCACTGAAAATATTGGCGAAGCCTCCTTGCTGTAATTAGTAGTGCAAACGCCACTTTCTCTATGTGCTGGTATCTTACTTCCGCTCCTTGCAGTACCTTGCTTATAAAGTATACTGGTTTTTTCTTTCCATCCTTTTCTTCTCGGACGAGAACTGAACTTACTGCCTCATGTGAAACAGACAAATATAGAAACAACAACTCGCCTGGTTCCGGCTTGCTAAGAATTGGAGGTGAATCTAAATTTTTCTTGAAACGCTGAAACGCGGCTTCACACTCTTCCGTCCACGCAAAATTACTCCCTTTTTTTAATAATTGAAATAATGGCAACGACACATGCGCTGACTAAGCCAAGAATCTGGATAATGCCGTCACCCGCCCATTCAACTTCTGGATTTCTCTAATATTTTTCGGGCTCTTCATTTCCATCACTGCTCTACATTTGTCTGGATTGGCTTCAATCCCCCTTTCTGTTAGAAGAAAATCCAAAAACTTTCCTGCCGGAACTCTGAAAGCACACTTATTTGGATTTAAACGCATATTGTGCTTCCTGACTTGCTCAAAGACTTCTTGCAAGTCCTCCAAATGCGTCTTACCATCCCCCGACTTTACAATCATATCATCCATGTACAGCTCCAATATTTTACCCATTTTCTCCTTAAACACTTTGTTCATCATTCTTATATAAGTCGCTTCTGCATTCTTTAGCCCAAATGGCATCACATTGTAACAGTACACTGGGTTTAGTTATAAATGTTGTTTTCTCCTGATCCTCCTTCCATAAGGGTATCTGATTGTACCCAGAATATGCATCCATAAACGACAACACCTTATACCCGGATGCACTGTCCACCAGATGATCAATACTTGGTAGTGGAAATGGGTCTTTGGGACAAACTTTATTCAAGTCTGTATAATCTGTGCACATTCTCCATTTCCCATCCGTCTTCCTAATCAACACCGGGTTAGCCAACCATGTAACATATTCTATCTCTATAATAAACCCTGCTTCCAACAACTCCTTTGTTTTTTCTTCAATTGCTTTCCTCCTTTCTGTGCAAAATCTTTTCTTCTTCTGGGCTACAGGCTTTGCACCTGAAATTATTGCCAAACGATGACAAGACAAGGCCGGATCCATTCCGGGCATATTTGAGGGTTTCCACGCAAAAAGATCAGCATTCTTTTTCAATAACTCTTTTATGCTTACTGCCACCTCTGGTTCCAACTCGGAACCTACCTTTGTAAACTGCTCGTGAGATGTCCCCAACTAAACTCCCTCCATCAGCCCAGCAGGTTCTGGTCTCTCTCCATTATCTTCAGGTCGAGGATCCATCCCTACGACCATTACTTTCCCCTCTTTCTTTTCCTCCTTATCTACTTGTATTTCTTCTTTCCACTTATCCCCTTCTACTTTCATTTTTCCTTTCTTACTCTCCTGTGGAATTCTTAAACTCATGTTATAACAACTCCGAGCAACTACTTGATCAGCCCTTACTGTAGCTACATTCCCATCTTTGGCCACAAATTTCATAGCCAACTGATCTATTGACAAGAAGATCTTAAACTTCTTCATGAATGGTCTTCCCAAAATAATATTGTAGGCGAAACCCAAATCTACAACTGCAAATGAAAAAGTAACTGTCTTGTGTGTAGGCACCTTTCCGAAAGTTAACCTCAATGGAATATATCCCAATGACTTAATTTTATCTCCTGTGAATGCTAACAAATCAGCCCCACTTAGTTCCAACTGATCACAATCCAAATCCATTCTTCTTAACGCATCCCAAAATATAATGTCCACCGACCTCCCCGGATCTACCAACATTCTATCAACTCGATAGTTTGCTAGTAATCCTGAAATCACTAAAGGATCATCATGCTCCGGATCCAAAATCTCATCATCTAAGTCTTCGAACACTACTTGCTTGCCCGTCTTTCTTCTTTCCTCTTTAAAATGCTGCTTCTCAGAAATAGGCATGCACATCTTTAAATATTTTTTTGGGCGTTACCCGACTCTTCGCCTCCTGCTATAGTGCATATGTGCCCCACCTGAACCTGACTAGGTGATGCTTGTACTTATGCCTTTTGGTCTCTATTAGCCTCTTTGCTTCTCCCTCCAGGCGGGCTACGACTACGGTCTGGTCGCCTGTATTTATCATCTTTACATCCTTCTCCTTCTCCCCTTCTCACGTACTTTTGTAATTTTCCTTCTTTAATCAACCTCTCAATAACATTTTGTAAGTTAAAGCAATCATTTGTAAAATGCTTGTACCCTCGATGAAACTCACACCATTTTGTTTTATCTGCCTGCGCGTAACTCGACCGAATAGGTGGCGGCCTTGGAACATTACTCATTTCAGTAGACATCACCTCCTTGAGTATCTGAGCTCTAAAAGTATTCAACGGTGTAAACTCCTTCCTGCATGCTTCTCTAAATCTTTCTCTGACCAATCGAGGCCGCATTTCTTCAAATTTCCCTCTCCCTGCGGGTTTATCAAGCCTCATATTCTGCGTTGCTTCTCGAAAACCTTGTTCAATTTGCTTTTGAGAAGATTTAAATTCCTCTAAATCAATGTACTTCCGGATTCTTTATAACAAATCTTCTTTCGTAGCCGTCCAACTTCTTCGCTAACGAGTTTTCCATTCCTCCAGGTTGCAATCCAGTAGTAAACAACAACAAATACGTCTAATTCTCTAGCCCCTTGACTTGTCTAGCTTCTGCTTGGGAGCGTTCATAATATTCTCTAAACTTCTCACCGGGCTTTTGCCTTAATCCGCATAAACTATGTGTGGTTTTAGGCTGGGGTCCACAATGAGCAAATTGTTGTGTAAATCGAAGGGACAGTTCCGCCTAACTGTCAATTGAATTATCCGGTAAAGCCGTAAACCATTCCAGCCTGTTTTCTCAGAAAAATAGGGAATGTTCGACATAACAAAGAATCTGACTCTCCACATAGTGACATTGCTGCTCAGAATATTGTTACAAACTTCCTGGGATCCGAGCTTCCATCATAAGCCTTCATGTCATTTGGTTGTTTAAACCAAGTCATAATCGGTTCCGCTCTTAACCTCCAAGACAAAGGGGTTCCTGATGGCCCTTGGTTAATAGGCTGTACAGGAATCCCTTGTTGGGCTTGTGTCTGCATTGGTGCTCCCCAAGGTTGCCCATTCCATCTTAGACCTTCTTGCCTTACATTCATCATTTGCCTTTCATTCATCATTTTCCTTTCATAATAATGAGGGCTATAATCCTCTGGCTGGTCTGGCCCATAACACTGGTAACCTGTACCTGTATTGGTTACGAGATTACCTGCCTGCTTCCGCCCTCCTCTCCGGCCTTGATCTCCCCACAAGTAGTAATACCCGGTCTCTTCCGGCGGGAACTCGCCTCTATGATTAGTATACCATCTTTCTTCCTCCGGCCTCCTCCTTCTATAAGCCTCATCGTATCGCCTTTGATTTGTCCCTCATTCTTCTTGATTAGTATAATGCTGGCGACCTACTTGGTGTTGCTCTTCCTCCCAATGCTCCAATTCTGGTTGCTCGCCTTTCACTCCCTGATACTGCCGACTTCTTTCTGTTTCCTGAGCATGTTCGTCATATTCCCGCTCTTTCGTTCTCCGACCTACTCTTCGTCCTCTATACTGGTAACTCATCCTTTCTGGAGGACTCCTTGACTTTCGAGAAAGTTTCCCTCTTCGAACTTCGGTTCTTCTGTTTTCTCTCACAGTTGGATGCGACAAGGGATATAACTAGGAAGAGGAGACAGAGAACATCTCCTCCCGTTGGTGCATTGTTGCACATTTTCTCCAGGTTGTCTCTCTTCTGAACAATGTCTCCTTTGTCCTCCTTCTTGATGCTGCCTACTCCTTATATCCTCTGCTAACTGAATTAAAGCTTCTCCAATTGTATCCAGAGAGCGACTCCTTCCACTGGATCGAAAAGAATTTTCCTCTCCTCTGTTATCTTTGTTCTCCACCACTCGCTCGTCACAGTTGTTGCTTGCCATGACACAAGAAAATGCGTAGGAATAGTTTTACCTTCCCCACAGACGGCGCCAAATGTTCTGGATGAACATTAGTAGGTATTCTATATCACTAGTATTTGTCCTCTATCCTAGGCATCTATCATATATATATATATAGCCCTGCTTTGACGGTTACAATAGACGTGGGTGGTTATCAATGGCAATCTGGAATCATGGTAGGGCCCAACTACAATACTAATACGTGGGTCTTTTCCCGGTTAACTAACTAACCCTTAGAAAAAGGCTAGCCCGGGTTCCCCCAGTCGTTGTCCTCGTCCTGCTCTACTCGGGGATATAAACCCGGAACACTTTCCAAATGTGTTTCATTCCGGCGATGCATTTACAAAATAATTGTAGTACAGTCGTTTTGTCTGTAAATTGATCCTGACCCTATATATATATAAGATCAGCTTACTAAGAATGATAAGTCTTACACCAAATCCTAATGGTTAATTTTCGTACATCTAACGATAAAAATTTATTGAGAATTAATAATTAATTAATGAGTGGAGCCCAGTTAATCTTAACATTTAGATATACTAATTCAACGGTTAAGATTTTATGTAAGACTTATTATTTTTACATAAGATGATTTTTCCCCATATATATATATATATATATATATATATATATATATATATATATATATATATATATATCAGCACCTTGGATGTATTTTCTTACACTTGTTGATCTTGATATATTTTCTTACACTTGTTGTCGTTGATGCTTTTCTACTTATCTATATTATTCTAAAGTAAAACCGTTTATTGGAAACTTTGATGATGTGTCGCATTCTCCTTGAATCTGAGGTTTGTGTTCACACCTACAACAATTTAAAAAGTTTCCTGTTTTGGTAGACATTTGAAATTTGAATTTCGAACATTAAACAAATAAATACAGAATAAAAATATTTGTAAGTCCGAAAATATATTAGTGGCAGACATCCAATTTAAATCCCACATATTTCTTTCATTGGTAATTGATGAACGTAATAATTACTACTGTTGTACCCCATTGGAAACTGAAAGTAATTATTCAATGTTTTGAATGTCCCAATGTCTCTCTCAGACTTCTAATGCCTTCTCTCCCCATTTTTATCATTTTTTACATGAACCCTCCATTTTTCTCTGGTCGAATCATTCATCTTCTTCAGTATCTTGCATTTTTTCCTTCTTTTTATCATTCGCTGTTATTCCCTTCTTCTACTTCCTGCTTTAGTCATGTTTTCAAAATATGATTTTATAAAAGATCTAAATTCCTCTAAGGATGATTGGAGGATTAAGGTTAGGGCTATTAGAACTTGGAAGGTCCCTAATTATGAGAAAAAGGGATTTGATGACAATCTGGAGATGATTCTGGCAGATGAACATGTATTTTTTTTTATGTTGCAAACTTATTTTTATATTTTGCTCTCTTTTTTTTTCTAATTCTTCGATTCTTCTTGCTAATTTATGTTTGAATTATGTAGGGTTCTACGATCCATGCTACTGTCAGAGGGACTTTGCAAGTTAGAAAAAAAATTATATAAGGGGAAATGTACTTTCTTAGAAATTTTGGAGTTGGATTGAATGGTAAAGGTTTCAAGGCAACTAGGCATGTTTACAGAATTTCTTTCAGCTTAAGGACAAATGTTAAGGCCATTGCTGATGCTACCATACCTGTCAATTGTTTCAATTTTGTCGAGTTTGATTTTATTATACAGCAAAAAACGATCTCTCTTTATTTATTGGGTAATGTATTCTTTTGTTATTTTTTAAATAATTTATTTACTTGGAAAAAATTATTTTCATTAATCTGAATTATTTTTTCTGTAGATGTCATCGGTTTACTGACTGGAACTAGCGAAGTTGAAGAGCATGATGTGTTTGGTAGGAAAGCAAAAAAAATTATGTTGGAGCTTGACAACCTCAGGTATTTTTTGTTGTAACGATTTTGAATAACGTATGTGTAATTTATTTTGTGTGTGGTAAATTGATGTCCGTAATGAGTTGTGTATATTTTTAAAAAACCTTTGCGAAAAAAGAGAGGTCACAAACTTGAATGCACATTGTGGGAGCATTATGTTGATGAAGTGCAGAGTTTTTTGGCAAATAATCAGGTTTCTCAGAATGTTATAATAGTTCATCTTGCAAAGATGAAGGATTTCAGAGGTATTTGTCTTCATATTTAATTTTATTCTTTATTAAAAAATTTCAATAAATATCTATTTTGTCTGTCTCATTCTATTACTTTTTTTTTTTAACGGTAGCTCTTTCCGTTTTTTTCTCTCTTTAAATTGTGTAGGTCAAAAGTCAATAACTAATACAAGATATACAACGCGTCTCATTATGGATTCGAATGTAACAGAAATTATTGAATTCAAGAAACAATAAGAAATATTTTTTATGACCGTTGCAACTCTATTATTCAGTATAAGTTCTGTTATGAAATTTGTGTATGTTTGGATTCGTAATTTATATGTTGCGTTTGTTTTCTTTTAGGCTTGGAAATGTTTCAGCGGATTGTATTCGTGGATTGTCCCAGTTGTCTACTCAATCGACATATTCCTTTGAGAATGATTTTCCTAAAAATACAGAAAGAAAGTGTATTACTGATATTAAAATTTCTACCGAGGTGAATATTTGTGATTGGGATAAAGTTATGCTATCTTTTTTAAATTATTTTTATTTATTTTTAATTGTCGTTAATGTTATATTTTTTTTTCAGGTTATGACGTGTATTGCTTACGGAACTATCAAAGCAATTGAGAGTAAATACAACTGGTGGTACAAATCCTGTAAGAAATGCCCGTATTCTGTTTGTGAAGATTATGAGAAATGGTTTTGTAAAAACTGCCAAAAACATTGGAGTGATTATCAACCAAGGTGAGATTATTTTGATTTTTAATGTTTTCTTATACTACGTAATTGACGCTGATAATAATAATTATTATATTATAGATTCAGTGTTCAAGTCAGAGTTGTTGATAACACCGATTCTGCATCGTTCATTCTCTTTGATAGAGATTGTGTTACTTTGTTGGGTATGAGTGCTTCTGATTTGCGTGAATTGCAATACAAGAGGGTTGGTATTCTATTTTTGCCCAACGCTGTGTTCATCAACTGTTGTCATATTAATTAGTTCTAAATTCTGATATTTTTATTGGTTGGAATCTTTTTTTTTCGTTTTTTCTAGGGTGCTGATTTGGAACATTATCCAAAAGAATTTGATGTTCTTGTTGACAAGTCCATGCTGTTCAAGATTAATGTTAGAAAAAACAATTTTGACTCATACAGTGAGCCTAAATATCAAGTTTCTAAAGTTTGCACCGACGAAACTATTATGTCTTCCTTCATCAAGTCTGCAACAGAATTAAATGTACTTTTTTTTGTTTTGTGTTTGTCGCTTCTTTCATATAGTTGCCTTGCATACATTTTTCTTTTATATCTTCCTTTTCTTCTACCAAACAATTACAGGATGAAACTTTGTTTGATCAAGCTTTCGACAATGACATTGTTGCTGCTGAAAATGGAAGAGCTGCGGTAAGTTAAAATAAATTAACTTTAAATATTTTTATGCATTCTTATCAATCTTGATTTTCATCATCCCATAATATTTTTTTTTCCGTCAGGATGTTGCGAGTCAGACATGTGAAAGTGCAGATCCTGTTAATGATTCTCTGTCTATGATGACACCGTCTGTCAATTCTAATGAATTTATAGACGAAATTGGTGAACGCTCTGTTGTCCATACAATTAAAAAAATTAAATTGGAGAAATTGTTAGTACTCATGCCAAACACTGTATAATAATTTTTGTAATGCACTTTACTGATATATTACCATTTTTTTTTGTTATTGTGTAAGTTTTGATGCAGCGAATGAAGACAACGTGGCAGATTAATGAAGTCGTTTTTCGAAAGGGGCAAATTTCGTTTTTGGACATAGACTTTGCTGGTGTTATTATCATTGTTATGTTTTGTCTTTTAATTTATTTGGCTGTTTGGTTTTTTTCATCTTGGACGATTTAATTTTGAAGTATGTATTTCATATTTTGTTGAACATCTTATATTTCTGAAATATTTTGAATTGTTTAATCCAATTTTTTTTGGCTAATATTTCTCTGATAACAATTTCCGTATGCATATTAATATATATTATTACGTGTGTTTGGAAATTCACCATAATTACTCATGAGTTTTCACAACAAATGAAACTTCATGAACGCTGCATTTGTGACTTATCGTTATATGACCTTTTATTGTAGAAAAGCTTTCCTCATTGTAATATTGTATAAATACATTTTTGAATTTAAATTCAACTAATGATTTTATACACCTCATGTGTGTATATATTTAAGGTTCGGTATAATAAATAAATTAAATAACAAAATTATATAACCTAATTAAAAATATTAATTATACCATTAAACTTCTGTTACCAACAAAAATAAATACATTTTTTTTAAATTCAAATATCGATTTATTGGAATAAATTAGACAATAAGCGTTGGATATGGTATTTTTTACAAAATATTGGTTTCCCAACAAATGATGAATATGCTTATTTCATTAAGTAATTACTTTTTTTTTTCAAAATTGTATTAATAATACTGAATTTTTAGCTACTTAAATTAAACAAAAAATAAAAGATTTATTTTTATACCACTCATTAAAGTTCTGTTACCAACAAAATTAAATACAACTTTAAATAAAGAGCGTTAGATATGGTATTTTTTCAAAAAGTTGGTTTTCCAACTAATGATGAATATGCTTATTTCATTAAGTAATTACTTTTTTTTTCAAAATGGTATTAATAATACTGAATTTTTAGCTACTTAAATTAAACAAAAAATAAAAGATTTATTTTTATACCACTCATTAAAGTTCTGTTACCAACAAAATTAAATACAATTTTTTTTAAAGAGCGTTAAATGTGGTATTTTTTTCAAAAAGTTGGTTTCCCAACAAATGATGAATATGCTTATTTCATTAAACAATTGCTTTTTTTTTTCTCTAAATGCTATTAATAATACTGATTTTTTGGCTATTTAAAATAAACAAAAAATATAAGATTTACTTTTTATACCACTTCAGTGTCTGAATTTATATAAATTTGATTAATTTTGATTCAAAAAATAAACAAAATACAAAATTTTATGCATTACCAAATATTTTTTTTCAAAAAATAAAGATTCATAATGTATCAGATAACATTGTAACAGTTGTAAGTAGTGTTTAATTAATTATGGCTATATATGTTGTTTGAAAAAATAAAAATAAAAACAAAAAAAACGTGGAAGAAGAACCTGGAAGGAAGAAGATGACGTTCCATCGTCCATCTGTCTCATTCAGATTGTATATTTATTGATTTTTTTCTTGTCTGATATCCTCATTTGACTGATTACCTACTCCATCAACGCTTCATAATTCTAAACCGATATCTGAAAAATGAAAAAGGGCGGCGTTTCATTTTCCAAGTTATCTGCACATGGATAATGATAAGCCATAAGTACAATGTACCGCCACCGCCAAGTTGCATGGCTGCTTCATCCTCAAACAAGATCTTAAAAATGGAGATGATCAATGCTGTGTCGCTGTCAAGCCTCCCATCCGAATTGATATTAGTAATATTTCGGAAGATTGCATCCCGTTCTTTGGAAGACATTACTAGCATGAAGCTAACATGCAAGGACTTCCTCGAACTTGCAGAATCTGATGATGTATACGAAAGTGTCTCCTTTGAAAAGTTGCATGATGGTCCGTTGGAGTGGGTAATAGAAGCCAAACCATTCTTTCATCAACTTGAGGCAAGCAGTGAGGATGACTTCGACCAAGCAAAAATATTAAAGAGGAATCGAGTAAACTATTTCATCCAACGATGTCGAGAGAGTGGGAATCCTAATGTGTTCTTTCGTGAGGGTGTTGTTAATTACTTTCGTGAATCTTCAACCCCATAAACCATATATACAGCCCTTGATCATATTAAGCAAGCATCACTGAACTCAAAGGTCGGAGGGATTTGAACTTTTTTGTTTGTTGAATCAATCATGCTCTGTTTCTCTGTGCAGGTTTAATGTTAGACTTTTCGTTTAAATAAATTGAGCTTTTACTCTCTCTCTTTTTATGGTAAACGAATAACTACATATGCTATGAATACATTCAAATAACCTCTAACCAATGTCATCATAATATATTGGTCAGTTTATAAACAATAATAATGCTCCTAAGTAATATTCAGATTTGTATACATAAAATTTTAATTATTTTTTTTGTTAAAATATTAATGGCATTATCATATACGAAATGGTCTAAAACAAAATGATTCCATATATGAAGTATGATCTTTATAAGTATTAATAGAAATACAGTTATATTGATAATCAAATAAGTAAAATATTGAATTACGTTAAACAACTAACATCTTAATATAATTTTCTTTAAATAATAATCTATTCATCAGTACTAAAAATAAAGATCTTAAAATTTTTGTTGGGTAATATATGTAAGAAGATTAACAAATCCCTTTTGTTAATAAACAAGCGTCAACTATATAAAAATGGGGGAGGGCTCTAATATTCTTACTACCAAAAAAATTCACTACCAACCTATTACCTCCACAATCATCATTGGATTCATATTTTCTCTCTCTTCAAAATCTTTTCAACATTCTCTCTCTTGGATCCAATGGTAATTATGAAGGTAGTAAGATGGTAGTATATTTTTTTGTTAGTAAGAATATCTTTCTCCTATAAAAATAAAGATATAAAAAATTGGTTACGAGGAATTATAAATACATTCAAATTTGCAATTTCAAATAACTAACTATTGGACAAAATTAAATGATGTGAGTGGGATATTGTTATTTTTTCAAAAAGTTGGTTACCCAAAAAAAAAAAAAAAACATTAGTGTGCTTTAATTACATGAATTTGGTTTCCCCCCCCCCCCCCCCCCCAATAAATCAGTACTTCTTTTCATAAAATAGTATTCAGAATATATAAAATGCATTAACAAATATAATATAATTAATAATTTCTTAGTTTTTCAGATATCATTTTATTATATTAAGTGTTTAATTAGTAAATCTTTTATATACTATTTTAAATTAAA
>NW_026896904.1:0-26244 GCF_033153095.1 Gastrolobium bilobum
CCTGCCGACCTGCCATCTGTTTACCCTTGCCCTTGTTCCCAAACTTCCTGTCTCGCCAAGAAGTGGAACTACCAGCTGCAACCTTCGTCGCCTCAGCAACCTTGGCCTTCTTGGCCTTACTCGAGCTGTAGTGATCTTCAATATCACGACACTGCTGAACCAGTGTCCCAAAATCTCTAGAAGCAGAACCAGTTAGGTAACCAGCAATATCCTCACTAAGTCCCCTGCGGAACTTAACAGCCAGAAATGTAGGAGTAGGCCTCGCCATCCTGAAGTGTGCAAACTTCACCAACTGGTTGAACTTAGCCAGGTACTCGTCCACAGACAACGAGCCCTGAACCAATCTGTCGAACTCTCCCTGCTGCCTCTCCTGAGCGTCATACGGAAAGTACTGACCCAAGAAGAAATCCTCGAACATAGGCCAAGTCATCACATGACCCTGCATCTCGTAGACATGAGAAAGGTTTGTCCACCACTCATGGGCATCGCCCTCCAGCATGTAAGTAGCGAACATCAACTTCTGCGGATCTGTGCACTGCATCACGCAATGTGGTCACATATGCATTATCATAATAATACTCGACGGAGCAAACACACAAAACAGACACAACCAAACATCCAAATCATTGCAATACATACAGGTTTTTCCCTTGAACCGTTGGTCTGATACCATAAAATGAAATATTAACATTACATCGTATTAAGCGGTGCTTAATTAAAAATGCGGAATATTCTTTTTCTTTTCAATTATGACGTCATTATCAATTACTAACTTGATTACTTAATCAATTTCATAAAATAACGCCTGTATGTAAATTACAATAAGACATCTACTGAAATACCTCAATATATAAATAAAGTGTGTATCTAAATCACGGCATTACATCTCGTAATCCAGACAATATCCTGATACATTATTAAAACTCCAAAAGACTCAAGACATAACAATACTATGTGTCATGGACAATCCCCATGCTCACCAAATAAACATAGTAAACAACCAGTCTCAACATAAAACTCCATAAACATAAACTGAAGCTATAAGCATATAAGCAGCATGCAAATCCAGCATCCAAACATGTCAGCATAATAACAGCAATCTAACTCAGCTCCGGCCTCCTGCCGCCTGAGGTCTCAACCTTACCTGACCCTGAAATAAGCATTCCCCAAACGTGGGATGAGATCTCTAAACAAGAAATCTCAGTAAGACAAGGGGTCCTCAAGGATCTTCCACCCCAAGCTCACTTACATGTGCAATATAAGTTCTAAAAGCATTTATATCATTATCAGTTCCAAAACTATGTAGTGCAACAGATATCTATGGCATGTGTGTAATCACTATCTATTGGCCAGAGAAATGTAGGAATACGTCTATTCCCTACATGTAGTACAAGGAACACCGCTTGCACCTCACCCACAGCCTCACCCTCTTGTATGTTCTACATACTCAGGCTTACCGTATAGGTGGAACACCTCCATGCATATCAACAAGGCACTAACATACAATAGCTCAACAGCATTTCCAAAACATCAAAAGCATGTAACACAGCATGGATATACCATACCCCCATGGGACATGGTGGAACCACAACATGGCTAAACCGAGGACACGAAAGCTTACCTCTAAGCTAGCTATCCAATGCCACAAGCTCAAAGTCCAATCACAGCAGATCACAATCTGATATGGACCAATTATAAATCAATACACATGTACCACATGCATACAAATTAAAGACAACGCCTTTTCATTACGTTTTATGTCTTAAAGCTTCTAACAAAGCCACAAGCCCTTAATCACATGATTCTGGCTTAGTTCATTAATTACAGAAGTTCAACTTCATCAATCTAGGGTCTACAAACCCCCCAATAGCCTACTGTACACACAACACAACTACTGTTCTGCGAAATCCCAGAATATCTGGATATTCCTCGGGACCATATTCGGATATGCAATATCCGGATATCTCATTGTCCATATCCGGATATGCAATACCCGGATATACAGATTCACATATCCGGATATCCAATATCCAGATATCCCAAAACCCCATATCCGGATATCACATATCCGGATATCCAATATCCGGATATCTGTTCGACAAATATCCAGATATTTCACGACAGAATGCAGTTTCTGCATTTTCGTGAAGATATCCCTTAAGGTTCCCTTTTTACCGATTTTAAACACCTAATCATGCATTTCTAGGCGTGTTCAACATTACCCAACAACAAGTTATCATCTTTTAGTCATTAACATGCATCAAGCTTCCATTTTTAAGCCTTAAAACTCAAGTTAAAGGGTGGTACAACATACCAAGGCTCAAAACTCAGAATGGAGATGCTCTTGGAGCTCACCAACAGCCCCTCAACTACTGACCACACAGGGTGTGCGAAAATGGAAGACAAGCAAGGCTCTTCCTCACCAAAGGTGGCTCCTTGGACCTCCAAAAATGAAGCACAAGGTTCACTCACTCCACCAACCCAAAGTCAGCCTCCAACACTCCCTCAAGCTGACCTCCTTACTCAGAAATAGCACCACAAACCCCTTCCCAAAGGTGACTCTCCCTCACACAAGTGTTTAAGAAGAAGAACTCATAAAGAACAAGGAAGAAATGGCTCCAAGACTCTCAAGGAAGAAGAAAACAGCAATGAAACAGTGCCAAGGTGCACTCAGCCGCTCAAGTCACGTAGGAGTAGTGGTTCTAGGGTTTTGTGCCCAATGATTAGAGTATATATAGGCACTTTAGCATTAAACACACAGTATTAACTTTAATTGCTACGCTTAGCATTTTAATCCCAAACTTTGGATTCTGAAACTACACATTTTTCCAAGAATTATCATATTTTTCTTATAATTTTCTGAGCACCTTTCCGGTACGCGCTTTTCAGAGCCAGTACCGATTTCTAGCACCAGTTCTCATTATTTGGACTTGAAACTCGTTTTACAAGTCCTACATATTATTCTAGTAATTATCATGCACTTACTTTAATTTTCTGGGATACTTTTTCGGTACGCATTTATACCGACTAGCAGAACCGGTATCTGCACTTTTCTTCCGAAAAGTGACTTTCAGCATTCTTAATCACTTACCATAATTATTAAAGCCTCTTAATAATTATTAGGGTCAATTATGGAATCATTTCCTAATTTTGCATAATTAATTAATTAAATACCTTAATTAACGGTGTAGGTTCTTACATATAGCAGGACCAGCCCTCATCTCCTCCAACATGACTCTCATCATCGTCATGTTCGCCATCCTGTTCGCCTCGAGGACATCCTCAGTGGTCCTCCGGTTCGCTTCACGAACCTCTTCTGCGGCTATCCGGTTCGCCTCGCGAACAACATCTATCATTGCCGCGTTGGCCAATCTAGTGGCCTCCTGATCGGCTAACCTAACCGCCTGCATCTCAGCCAATGCAGTCAGGATAGGATCGGGTTGATCCTCATAAGTCTCTCGCGTTCTCCCGGACCTTACCGTGACTCTGCACAAGTTACACAAATTATGAGTTGATCAGGCCCACGCAGTGTGATTACATATGCATTATCATAATAAAATTCGACGGAGTAAACACACAAGACAGACACAACCAAACATCCTAACTATTGCAATACATACAGGCTTTTCCCTCGAACCATTGCTCTGATACCATAAATCTTTACACCCCGTATATATCCGGTAATGTTATCATACTATCGTATTAAGCAGCGCTTAATTAAAAAATGCAGAATATCTTTTTCTTTTCAACTATAATGTCATTATCATTACCAACTTGCTTATTAAACAATTAATAAAACATCGCCTGTATGTAATTGCAATAAAACAGCTAACTGAAATACCTCATAATCATAGATAATAAAAGTGTGGCTCTAGTCACGGAACTACAACAACGTAGACCGGACCATCTAACAGTTTATACAACTCCAGTCTAAAGGTACTAACATAAAGTGTCATGGACAATCCTCATGCTCACTCAAATAAGGCAACACGCCCAACATCGGTCTCAACAACAACATAAGCATAAATAGCGGAAAACATAAACAGCATCCATATCCAGTCATGGCAGCAAAACAACATAATATCATCAACTAAGCTCTGGCCTCCTGCCGCCAGAGGCATCAGTCACCAAACTACCGGAACCTGAAATAAGCATTCCCTAAGTGGGGTTAGATCTCTAAACAAGAAATCTCAGTAAGACAAGGGGTCTTCAAGGATCTTCCACCCCAAGCTCACTTACATGTGCAATATAAGTTTAAAAGCAGATATCATCATCAGTTGTAAAATAGTTCAATGCAGCAGATAATCATGTCATGTGTGTCAATTCTATTCTACTGGCCAGAGAAATGCAGGATTTATATACGTCTAATACCCACAAATAGTGCAAAACGCTACTTGCATCTATCCCGGATCACCGTCTTGTATGACGCTACATACTCAGGTTTACCGTCAAGATGGAACAACACATGCATATTAAAAGCCATTACACATAAAACTCAACAGCATTTCAAATATTCAAAGCATATAACACAGCATGCATACAACCACACCCCCATGGGACATGGTGGAACCACAACATGGCTAAACCGAGGACACGAAAACTTACCTTGCAAGCTAACACCCACAGCCAAGAGTCCACAGCTCAAAGTCCAAACACAGCAGATTCACAATCTGTTACGGACCAATACTATATCAATAATAATGCACCACAAGCATATAACTTAAAGACAACGCCTTTCCTTACGTTTTACGTCTTAAGGCTCCATACCAAGCCATAAGTCCTTAATCACAACGATTCTGACTTAATTCATTAATTACAGAAGTTCAACTTCATCAATCTAGGGTCCACAAACCCCCAATAGCCTACTGTACACACATCACAGCTACTGTTCTACGAAATCCCAGAATATCCGGATATTCCTTGGGACCATATCCGGATATGCAATATCCGGATATCTCACTGGACATATCCGGATATGCAATATCCGGATATCCAAAATCCCATATCCGGATATCACATATCCGGATATTTCTCGGGCAGATATCCGGATATTTCACGACAGAATGCAGAAACTGCATTTCGTGAAGATATCCTTCCAAGGTTCCATTTTTAACACTTAATTACGTTAAAGCATGCATCTTTATACTGATTAAGGTCCACACCCCAGTTGGTTACTTGATTAACCCATTAAACATGCAAAGATCACACCTTTAACCCATTAAAACACAAGCTCAAGGTAGGTACAACTCACCAAAGCTCAAAACAGAGGATCAATGGCTCATGGAGCTCACCACACTGCCTCTACAGGTTCTGGAAATAAGGTGTACGAAAATGCAACACAAATGTTGGTCCTTTCTTCACAAAGAAGCTTCTTGAAGCTTCACAAGCCAAGTAGGAAGCTCTCACCCTCACACAAGGCCACTCAGCCCACAAACTGACTTCAAACAGTCCCTCAACTCAGAACCAAAACTCTCTACACACTCACAAAGGCCACTCACACAAGGCTCAAGTGTTTGGAGGTGAAGAAACCAAGCACAAGTGACACTTGATCTCCAAAATGGTGGAGAAAGCTCAATGGAACAGTAGCAACTGACCAGCCACTCCAACATTCACGTAGCAACAGAATGCCTAAGGTTTTGTGCCCTTAATAAGGGTATTTATAGCCACTTACCCCATTAACACACAGTATTAACTTTAATTGCTACGCTTAGCATTTTAATCCCAAACTCTGGATTCTTAACCTACTCAATTTTACAAGAATTATCATATTTTTCTTATAATTTCTGAGCACCTTTTCGGTACGCGCTTTTCAAAGCCAGTACCGGTTTCTAGCACCAGTTCTCATTATTTGGACTTGAAACTCGTTTTACAAGTCCTACATATCATTCTAGTAATTATCATGCACTTATTATAATTTTCCAGGATACTTTTTCGGTACGCATTTATACCGACTAGCAGAACCGGTATCTGCACTTTTCTTTCGAAAAGCGACTTTCAGCATTATTACCCACTTACTATAATTATTAAAGTCTCATAATAATTATTAGGGTCAATTATGGAATCATTTCCTATTTTCTCATAATTTATTAATTAAATTCCTTAATTAACAGTGTGGGTTCTTACAAAAAGCGCCCTATAATCAAGTGAAGGTGTTTGGATGCCGAGCTTTCGTGCATATCCCTAAAGATGAAAGGGAAAAACTTGATGTGAAGACAAAAGAGTGCATCTATCTTGGTTTGCCGAGATGTGAGTTCGGGTTTCGACTTTGAGATCCAATCAGTAAGAAGATAGTGAGAAGCTGAGATGTGATCTTTCATGAGGATGAAACCATTCATGACATCTCGAAGCCCAAAGTCCGGGTTACTGTCAGACGTGAAGAACCCATCCCTCCTATCCGAGCTGAAGCAGGGGGAGAAAATCAAGAGAATGAAGAAAATGATGACCAGCGATAAGCTGATGATGACCAAGACACTGAGGTCCGAGTTGATGTTGAGATTCAGGATGAGAATGATGAACTGGGTTCTCAAGCTGAAGAACAGCCGAGATATCCAACTCGAGAAAGAAGACCCTCTACAAGATACCCATCTAATGAATATATCGTCGTTGCTGAAGACGGTGAGCCTCATAGTTATGATGAGGCTGTGACGAGCTCAGAGAAAGAAGAATGGGAAAAGGCAATGCAAGACGAGATGAAGTCTTTGCACGAGAATCAAACTTATGAGCTGACTGAGTTGTCAGAAAGAAGACGAGCTCTAAAAAATAAATAGGTCTATAAGATTAAGAATGAAGAGAACGGGAAGAAGCCGAGATACAAAGCCCAGATTGTAGTGAAAGGCTACAATCAGAATAAATGAGTAGATTTTGAGGAGATTTTTCTCCTGTGGAGAAAATGACGTCGGTCCGAACTGTGTTAGCCATGGTGGCTTAGATGGACCTCGAGGTAGAACAAATGGACGTGAAGACGACATTTCTTCACGGTGATTTAGAAGAAGAAATATATATGGAGCAACCTGAGGGGTTCCGAGCTCCAGACCAAGACCGGTTGAAGAAGAGCCTCTAAGGCTTGAAGCAAGCACCTCGGCAGTGCTACAAGAAGTTTGAATCATTCATGACTGATCACAAGTTTGAGAAGACAGAAGCCGACCACTGCGCGTTTTTGTGAAGAGGTATGAGGCCAGAGATTTTTTGATTTTGTTGTTATATGTTGACGACATGCTTATTGTAGGGAAAGACAAATAGCCGCCCTGAAAAAGGCGTTGAGCTCGTCCTTCGCAATGAAGGACTTCGGCCCTGCAAAGCAGATTCTCGGAATCAAGATTATTCGAGATAGAAAAAAGAAGATACTGTGGCTAAGTCAAGAGAAGTATATTGAGAAGATTCTGAAGAGATTCAGCATGGACAAAGCCAACACAGTGAGCACCCCCCTAGCCGGACACATAAAGCTGAACCAGAAGCAATGTCCGAGATCTGATCAAGACAAAGACGAGATGCTGAAGATCCCGTACATATCCGTTGTCGGAAGCTTGATTTATGCAATAGTTTGCACTAGACCCAACTTGGCATATGCTGTTAGAATAGTAAGCCGGTATTTGTCAAACCCCGGCAAAGAGCACTGGGAAGTAGTGAAGTGGATCTTCTAGTACCTCCGAGGTACGACCAATTTGTGCCTCCGATTTGGAGAAGGCAAAGCCGAGTTGCAAGGCTACTCGGATTCTGATTTAAAGGGAGATTCTGACTCGAGGAAGTCGACGACTGGATAAATGATGAGATTTGCCGGAGGAGCTGTCTCTTGGCAATCAAGACTTCAGAAGTGTGTTGCACTATCGACAACCGAGGCTGAGTACATTGCTGTTACTGAGGCAAGGAAAGAGATGTTGTGGATGAAGAGGTTCCTCTTGGAACTTGGCCATGATCAAGACAAGTACGAGCTGGGTTGTAACAATCAAAGCGCAATCCATCTTGCGAAGAATTTGACCTATCACTCCCGCACTAAGCATATTGATGTGAGGTATCACTGGATCCGGGATGTGGTGGAATGTGGAGAGCTCGAACTCGTCAAAGTGCACATTGACCATAATTAGTCTGACATGATGACGAAGCCGGTTCCAGTAAGGAAATTTGAAGACTGCTGTTAAGGAGTCGGGTTGATACTGAAGCCGGAGCATTGAAGTCGGAGGGGGAGATTTGTTGGGCTTCCTCCTTCAATGCTAAGCTCAAGCCTATTGAGGGGTTTCCTAAAAACCCTAAACCTTAAACCCTAAATTCCACCTCCTTTATATATTCTTTAGTTGTGGGTGGAGGCTAGGTTAGAATGAGAGAAGAGATTTGAGAGAGAAAATATTTGAGAAATTTGTGAGCAAAGCTTTAAGCTTTGTATTTGAGAGATCCCTAGAGAGAGTTTGAGTGCAACATCTTTAGGGTAGTTTGATTATAACCATTGTTGGAGAGGTTGAGTTAACCACCACATTGGTGTATTTTGATTCTTTGTATCCATTATTTTCATAGTGGACATTTGATCTGGACTAGGTCCCGTGGGTTTTTACTTCTTTATTGGAGAAGGTTTTCTCACATTAAAATCTGCTTGTGTTCTCCTTCTCTCTCTCCTATTTGTGTTTTTTTCTTTTTGCTGTGCTGCCCGACCTGGTGAAGTTCAGGTCGAGGTAATTGCCGAGATCCGAGATCCAGGATCTCATTGACTGACTTCCGCAAAAGGCTGTTTAACCGACTTGAGGGAACCGAGTTCCCAACAGCTTTAGCTTATAAATAACTTCTAATTTAAAAAATAGATGATCCAAACAAGCTCTTAGGCATTGTTTTCAAAACTACATCTACATGGCCTTTCCACTGGCCGAGCTTGGCGAAAAGCATGCATTGGAGCTGATTCCCACACTTGTTCTAGAACAAGATAGTTTATAATAATAGTTTATGGCTATAATATTTTTACAGTGAATAAGTTATACATTCACTTTCAAAATGACATCGTTTTGGTTTGAAAAATTAAAAATTATAGTGATAAAGTTTATTATAATTTTGGAATAAATTATAATTACAAAAAATACCTTCATTTCCGTCCGAAAATAACATCGTTTTGAGTTCAATGCAGATGACTTATAGGCGTTCACTAAAAAAAACAAAACAAACCCATAGTTTATGGATTTGGTTCTATAATGTCACGTTTTGGCAAAAAATTTAAGAAAAAGTTCATAAACTCCCATGTGATTTATTATTTTATCACTTACATCCCTATACTTTTTTCTTATTAATTACCCTCATGTGATCTTTTTCATTCAAGTCCACATTTAACACTATTAATTATTGAGCTAACTTACTCATTTTACTCTTATTTAATGTTTGGAGTTTTGTCTATCAAAGATAAAATTTGACCCTTAAAACAAAAATGGTGACAAAATCTACTTGATTATGATCAGAAAAAACAATACGTACCAGACGAGAGAACAATAGTTGTTGGAAGGGGGAGCATTGAAAAATTTCGTAAGTGGTAATTTATAGCTATATGTGACAAAATGAAGGAAATCACATTAACCAAAGAAACATTCAGAGAGCATTGATCTCAACAGTAATATGCAAATTAAGGGCTGTTTTATCTTTCTCCTCTTATCTACACAATTCAATATTAATAGAAATGATTCTTACACACCATAATTTTTATATGATTTCTTACACTTTTTTATATTCAAAATTATAAAAAATGTTGATATATATATAGTGACGTATAAATAATATAAAATTATAAGAAAATAATATAAGTGACATATAAATAATATTGTTATGATAATATAAAAAGAATAAAATGAGAGCTGCTTGCGAAACAATATGGGATTAGTTCAAGAATAATAAAAAGAAGATCCCTTTGTTTAAAAGTACTTACATTCAAAATTTCTAATATTAATCATTTTTTTAATATTTTTTTAGGGATGTTATGTCTGTTATGTGAAACCTTTGAAAGAGGCTGAACATATTGTTGTTCTTCATTTCTTTTTAATGAAATTAAATAGTTGCTGGTGCCGCAAATCTTTATATTAGATTAATTGGCAATTTTTTATTACAAATAAAATAGGAGTAAAATTAGCAAGTTAATTAGTTCAATTATTAACAATATTAACAATAGACTTAGATGAAAAATAAGTCCACAACCTCCGTAATAATCTCTGACAATAAAAATGTCTATTGCTACTTTCAAACTTTATATCTTCGAAAAATATATTACAAGTAAAATATAAATATATAAAAAACAAGATGAAACTAGCTACGGTTACACGATAAAAATAATGCAGGTGGGAAGTAACATATGTATGGGTTTGATGGACTTATTTCACACTGATATAATGCTCAATTCATGAATAATTTAAGAGACCCAATAGTTAAGATTTGAATATTAAGAAAAGATGTTTATCGCACAACAATGTTATCCCGCAAACATATACCTACACAATATCAACAGCTAATAACTCTACAACCACCTTAATAGCCAATAGTTATGGTATAGACACTTGGTTCTAACTTCTAACTACACCTATACTATGCAAGAGCCACTTCTATCCATTACTAAAACAACATACAAGTGTACAACCAATCACTATTGAGCCCTGTATAATGAAAGCTTGAAGTCCAAGTATGATCAATCCATCTTGACTTAAGCTCATAGTTCATATACTGACCTCGTTTGGATGAACACTTTTTTCCTTCTAAAGCTATTTTTTTAAAGGAAAAAAAACTTTTCAAAAAAAGTATGTTTGGATGCTTGCTTTTTAAAAAAAAAATAGAAGGCACAAAAAAAGCAAAAAACAATTTTTTAAACTACAAATTTTAGCTTTAAAAAAAACATAAGTCAAAAGTCAAATATTTGTTTTCTAAAATTTAAATAACTTTAGCTTTTATAAAAAAAACACTTTTAAAATAAACAAGACATAAAAAAACTTTTTTGTGAAAAAAATCCTAACGGGTTCTAAACTTGAGCATCAAAATATTTTATAAGTACCCCATATTTGTCCCCGCCAATCAAAACTAGGTTTATTCGCGGTCTGATTTGGACCGTTTTGAAAGCAAAAATTATCTGATCCAATACATTTGGTATGATCATGTAATTATCCATTCGATTTGAATTTTTTTTAAATCCAGTCTAATTCTATTCGATTTGAATTGGATCGGTTTTCGATTTTTTGAAAAGTCTAAAATTTATATGATGATTTTTGTGCAAATAACATATTTTTTGTATGTATTGACTTTGTAAAATTTGTACGATGATTATTGTGTAATATAAAAGCACCAGTAAACGATAATTTAATAATTTTCAATATAGTACAACAAAAAGTTGAATTATCATCTTTTATCTCTAACAAAAAATTTACAATATGGTTGCTTGAGATACAGAGTAATCCAAATTTTATCATATAGAGGAGCTGTTGTACAACAATAACTCATGCAATAAAAATATATGATGTATCTTACAAAAAAAAAAGCATAACATAGATCAAACATAATCCACTTTCTCCAACATGATGGTTAATGGGTCTTGGATTTAAAATTTTGCTATATGATTTTTGAGTTATGATAAGGGAAAGGCCCAAGTAGAGGTGGCAAAACGGGCCAACCCGCCTTCAACCTGCCAAAAGCGGGGCGGGTTGAATATATCAACCCACCCCGTTTTGAGGTGGGTTGGCGGGTCAACCCGCCTAAAAAACAAAAAATAATTAAAAATTAATAATAAATTATATTTTATTAATTTTATAATATTACTTATTTTTATTTCACATTTCCTTTAATTTTTTTCAATCTCAAGCCTAAATATATGCTAATATTCAGTCAGATATTTTTTAAAAACTTAATTTTGCCTCTATATATGGATAATCTTTGTCATAAGTAAAGTTTTTTTTTCTTTATTTTTCTAGGGGAGTACTAAAAAAAATGTATATCACAAAAGCTTAGTGACAAATAAAATACTACCTAATAGTAAAAAAAAAAAAAAAAAAAGTTGACCCACGGGCCAACCCGACCTGACCCGCCACCAACCCATTTTAACCTACTACTAAACGGGGCGGGTTGAGGTGGGTTGGTGGGTTGAAAAGTGTAACCCAACCCGCCCCGTTTTGGCGGGTTGACCCGTCGGATTTAACCCATATTGTCACCTCTAGGCCCAAGTAGGTAAAGAGTAAGGTTGCTGATACATCGATTTGGATTGGATCGGTTTTCACCAACCAAACCGTGGTGAAAACTAATCCAATCCAATTAAATTTTTCAATTTTACGGTTTTTGATTAATTCAGTTATCATTTTTTCGATTCGGTCACCATAATTTAAATTAGTTTGGATCAGTTGTTGAACACCCCTAATCAAAACAACCAGCATCATATTCTCCATTCTGTAGAAGATTGCGCTAAAACATTCTGAGAAGGTTTCACCGGACAATACTCACTCTAAATAAGACCCAAATAACAACTGGACCAAGCTCAACTATATAGGTCTAACCTAATCTTTATTGGACTCATAAGGGTAAATGTATTCCTGTAACAAAAATTGTTTTTAGACATATATAATTTCCTTTAAAAAATTATTATTTTATTGTTCTACATTCTTCAGTAATTTTGACTTTTTTCCTGTGAATTTAAGTGGAGTTGGTAACGTAACTCTCAAAGATTGAGGCTCAAACAATTCATATTAATTATAATTATGACTTTAAAGTTAAAATAATAGGATAGGTTATATTTATAAACTTTTTTATTTACAAATTTTTATAAACTAGATTGTCTTTTTTCGGGAGAACACTAATTACATTATCTTCATCCAGAGAAGATATTGTAATTGGTAAAAATTTGTATAAAAAATTTGTAAATAAATCCTTCCCCAAAAATAATATGTCATATTGATAACACCGATACGATATTGAACTTTAGGTGCCCACAAAAAGCCATTATGGTTATGTTGCGTAAGTTGTTGCATAAAGGAGATAGTGACTCAACAATTTTTAACGATCTTATATTACTCTTTTCCACGTGTTCAGCGTGGCCTCATAACTACAGCTCGTGCTCGACAGCCGGGTTGATGACAGACATAGATGAACTATGGCAGGTCAGTATAAAATAGATTCGGATAGAATCTGTCCAACCCACCAAATAGGAAGTGACGAACCGAGTTTTTAAGTTTACTTTCAAAAGCTGAACGAGATAGACTGACTTATTTTTAGCTGGTTGAAATCGAGATGGGCAGGACGGGGCAGCCCACTTTTCACCTATGCTCATAACCACATATATTTCCAAATTCTCTGCATCGTTGTTGAACACTTCATCCAAACAGCTGGTGTTTTTTACAAACTTTTAAGATAATTTGTAGATCTTTTGGGTTCACGTACTCTTTTTGGATTTTCTTTTGTCTATTCGCCGTATTCCACAATGCTATCGATAGAGGAAGTACTCGTCATAGTTGGGTTTCCTCAAAAGCTCGCCCTAGATTTCGCTGGTGTACTATATACGAAGACAATTGGAAGAACTTCAAGGAAGATTATTTCAAGATTTGTATACCTGAAGCTCTTCCGGCTACACCATCTGCTTCTTCTTCTTCTTCTTCTTCTCAATCTGCCACTCCTTCTGCTTTTTTTCTGGATCAGGACGGAGCTCCTCGATTCACTCTCAGTTGGAACCAACATCATTATAGTACACCTGCTAAAGCATTTTTAACTAACTCAAAGAATTTGAGTACTGACGAACTTGAAACTTTTACTTGGTTTCAAAAGCTGACTTCCGAGTTAGCAAAAGAAAATATTTCTATCACTCCTCAGTCTATTTTAGCAAATAAAGATTCTCCTGCTTGGATTTGCAAGAAATTAAGTAAGTGACTAACCTCTTGTTGTTATATTATCCTATGTACTTGACTTTTAACTTTGCACTCGTGTATTGTTTTTAGATAAGACCATCATGGATCCCTCATTTTTTGCTCGTAAAAAACAAAAGGCTGCTCACCAAGGAGACTCAACTGTATCTGGGAAGAAGATTCACTCCTCGTCTTCTGGTGAAAAAAAAGGTTCTCCTACTCCTTCTTCCATTCCGGCTACCTCTGCTACTGGTTCCATTCCAAATGAGACTGTGATTTTGGATATGGACCCGCCTGTTGATTCTGGAGAACCTCAACCCCGAAAGCGAGTTCGGATTAATGAACCCAGATCTGAATCACCTACGGAAAAGTCTTTAACTCCTCCGTTTTCCTTGGAGCAATTAATCGTCAAGTTTAAAGAGTTACGACTCTTTAAAAATAATTTTAAGACTGAACATGCTCGCCTGACTCAAAGAGCCGAAGCCGTCGAGTTTGCCACGCAGGGGTTTCAACTTAAGCTTAAAGAGTCTGAAAAACTGGCTAAGAAAGCCAAAGACGAGCTTACTACTTTGAAACAGGAAAATGACCAGCTGACTGAAGGTCATAAAGTTTTGAAAAAGAACTTTGAGGATTCAGACCTCCGGGTAGCCGAGTTGGAACTGGAAGTAGACACTCTGAAGAAGCAAGTCAGCTCGCTACAACAAGCTGCCGAGGACATGGACTCTATCCTAGCAAAAGAAAATATTTCTATCACTCCTTCAAAAGCTGACTTACGAGTTAGCAAAAGAAAATATTTCTATCACTCCTCAGTCTATTTTAGCAAATAAAGATTCTTCTGCTTGGATTTGCAAGAAATTAAGTAAGTGACTAACCTCTTGTTGTTATATTATCCTATGTACTTGACTTTTAACGTTGCACTCGTGTATTGTTTTTAGATAAGACCATCATGGATCCCTCATTTTTTGCTCGTAAAAAACAAAAGGCTGCTCACCAAGGAGACTCAACTGTATCTGGGAAGAAGATTCACTCCTCATCTTCTGGTGAAAAAAAAGATTCTCCTACTCCTTCTTCCATTCCGGCTACCTCTGCTACTGGTTCCATTCCAAATGAGACTGTGATTTTGGATATGGACCCGCCTGTTGATTCTGGAGAACCTCAACCCCGAAAGCGAGTTCGGATTAATGAACCCAGATCTGAATCACCTACGGAAAAGTCTTTAACTCCTCCGTTTTCCTTGGAGCAATTAATCGTCAAGTTTAAAGAGTTACGACTCTTTAAAAATAATTTTAAGACTGAACATGCTCGCTTGACTCAAAGAGCCGAAGCCGTCGAGTTTGCCATGCAGGGGTTTCAACTTAAGCTTAAAGAGTCTGAAAAACTGGCTAAGAAAGCCAAAGACGAGCTTACTACTTTGAAACAAGAAAATTACCAGCTGACTGAAGGTCATAAAGTTTTGAAAAAGAACTTTGAGGATTCAGACCTCCGGGTAGCCGAGTTGGAACTGGAAGTAGACACTCTGAAGAAGCAAGTCAGCTCGCTACAACAAGCTGCCGAGGACATGGACTCTAAATATGTTGCTTTTGGTCATCAAATTCGTGGTTGGGTTGTCGACCAAGTGAAGTTCTTTCACCCGGATGTTGCCCTTACTTACTTGGATAAAATCGACACCTTCAACTTTGTTGATAATGGCCGACTATGCACTCATAATGAGAAAGGATCTATTATCGTGCTCGCCACCTGTCATGCCGAGTTCGTGGGTGTGGCGTCAACTTCTGATAAGACTACATCGTAGGACACCCCAAAAGATGCTTGAAGGAGTGGGATGCCACTTTTATTTTGTACTTTTTTTTTTTTGCTTATTTTAGTTTTTTGCTTAAATGACTTTTGGTGCTGCAATGACTATGTCTGCTGAATCTTTGAATATCTGTTATTTTACTACTTCTTCAATTACTTGGTATATTTCTATCTTTTTACTTTGATCTGACTACTTTAAGGGCTCGCTATTGTATCAACGCAACTTGGTAAAATTTTGTTTTTGTTATATTTCAATAACAAGTTATCTCTTTCAAAACTCTTCTCGATTAATGTTTTAGAATGATTACTGTGAAACCCCCAAGGGTAGCTTAGTTGGCAGCTGAGCTCCCAAGGGATTGCTTGGTGCAGGGATCAAACCCTGCCTCAAGCAGTTTCTTGGAAAATCTTTGGGGGCTAGAGGATAAGCCAAAAAATCTTCGGTTGGGGGATTAGTCTCGTCTTTTCTCCGGTTGCGAAGCTTAGTGCACCCACTGTTACAATGAGGGGCTAGCCCAAACGGGCCGTACCCCGAGGTTGCTTATTTTAGTTTTTTGCTTAAATGACTTTTGGTGCTGCAATGACTATGTCTGCTGAATCTTTGAATATCTGTTATTTTACTACTTCTTCAATTACTTGGTATATTTCTATCTTTTTACTTTGATCTGACTACTTTAAGGGCTCGCTATTGTATCAACGCAACTTGGTAAAATTTTGTTTTTGTTATATTTCAATAACAAGTTATCTCTTTCAAAACTCTTCTCGATTAATGTTTTAGAGTGATTACTGTGAAACCCCCAAGGGTAGCTCAGTTGGCAGCTGAGCTCCCAAGGGATTGCTTGGTGCAGGGATCAAACCCTGCCTCAAGCAGTTTCTTGGAAAATCTTTGGGGGCCAGAGGATAAGCCAAAAAATCTTCGGTTGGGGGATTAGTCTCGTCTTTTCTCCGGTTGCGAAGCTTAGTGCACCCACTGTTACAATGAGGGGCTAGCCCAAACGGGCCGTACCCCGAGGGCATGGTGCCCGAAGAAGGTTGAATGGGGATACCTCCTGGCAATGTACCCAAAAAAAAAAGAATGATTACTGTGAAACTTTTGGCCCTGCTTCCGAGTAGGAAATGAGCAGGTGCCCATGAGGCCATGTAAGGCGGCCTGGGACTTTTGGCCCTGATTCCGAGTAGGAAATGATCAGGTGCCCATGAGGCCATGGAAGACGGCATGGGACTTTTGGCCCTGCTTCCGAGTAGGAAATGAGCAGGTGCCCATGAGGCCATGGAAGACGGCATGGGACTTTTGGCCCTGCTTCCGAGTAGGAAATGAGCAGGTGCCCATGAGGCCATGGAAGACGGCATGGGACTTTTGGCCCTGCTTCCGAGTAGGAAATGAGCAGGTGCCCATGAGGCCATGGAAGGCGGCATGGGACTTTTGGCCCTGCTTCCGAGTAGGAAATGAGCAGGTGCCCATGAGGCCATGGAAGGCGGCATGGGACTTTTGGCCCTGCTTCCGAGTAGGAAATGAGCAGGTGCCCATGAGGCCATGGAAGGCGGCATGGGACTTTTGGCCCTGCTTCCGAGTAGGAAATGAGCAGGTGCCCATGAGGCCATGGAAGACGGCATGGGACTTTTGGCCCTGCTTCCGAGTAGGAAATGAGCAGGTGCCCATGAGGCCATGGAAGACGGCATGGGGCTTTTGGCCCTGCTTCCGAGTAGGAAATGAGCAGGTGCCCATGAGGCCATAGGAGACGGCATGGGACTTTTGGCCCTGCTTCCGAGTAGGAAATGAGTAGGTGACCATGAGGCCATAGGAGACGGCATGGGACTTTTGGCCCTGATTTCGAGTAGGAAATGAGCAGGTGCCCATGAGGCCATGGAAGGCGGCATGGGACTTTTGGCCCTGCTTCCGAGTAGGAAATGAGCAGGTGCCCATGAGGCTCTGGAAGGCGGCATGGGACTTTTGGTCTGTCTGACATATACATTTATGAGAATCTTGCTTTATTGAATTCAAAAGTTAAACTACCCAATATTCATCATCTACTGAACATAATAAATATAAACTCCTATACGAAACGTAAATCTGAATTTTCTTAACTTAAACAAAGCTTTAATAATTAACCTAACATATTACCTACTCTACCAACGACTATACATGCTCGCTGGTTTCCTTCTTCTGATCATTGGTCTGAATTCTTCAACTGAAATACCTTTTGATCTTGCCCGCGTTCCAATATCGTGGGATAGCTTTCCCATCCAAATGCTCTATTTGATAAACTCCTGTATGTGTGGCTTTTGTTACTCGGTATGGACCTTCCCAATTGGCTGCTAACTTCCCATCTCTTGCATTCTTATTTCCCACATCTGCCCGCCTGAGCACCAAATCTCCTACTTGAAATGTTCGCTTCACCACTGTTCTATTGTATCTTGTCGCTGCTCGCTGCTTGGATGCCATTTCAACGATTGCTGTTTTGTCTCTTTCTTCCTCCAGCAACTGCATATCAATCTTCATCAACTCACTATTCTCTTTCTCTTTATCTTCGGAACTCAACTTCCTTCTCTATGATGGTTCTCCAACTTCTACGGGTAACATTGCATCGAACCCGTAAGTCATTTTAAACGGTGTTTCTTGAATACTAGACTGCACAGAAGTTCTATATCCCCATAAAACATTGTCTAGCTCTTCTACCCAACTTCCTTTGCACGCTTCTACTCTTCTTTTTAACCCGTTTGTCAGAATTTTGTTTGCCGATTCCACTTGCCCGTTTGTTTGTGGATGTTCAACTGCTGCAAACTGGTGCTTTATTCCCAAGTCGGCTACTACCTGCCAAAATTTTCTTTCTATGAACTGTGTCCCATTATCAGTTATGATTATAGCCGGAATACCAAACCTGCAGACTATTTTCCCAATGAAAAACTTCTGGACTTTCCGAGCAGTTATGGTGGCGACGGGTTCTGCCTCTATCCACTTGGTGAAGTAATCTGCTGCCACTATCAGGTATTTCACTCCTCCGGCTGCTCTAGGAAACGGACCTAGCAGGTCCATTCCTCATTTAAAAAATGGCCATAGAGATGAAACTGTGAACAACTCTTCGGGAGGAGCTTGATATACATTAGAAAACTTCTGACACTGTTCACATCTGCGTACATGTTTTTTAGCATCTTCTCCCATTGTTGGCAAAAAATATCCTGCTCGTATAGCTTTTTTGGCTAACGAATTCCCTCCTAGATGATGTCCATTGATCCCCTCGTGTATTTCTTCTAACACGTATTCTGTGTTCGGTGGAGCTATGCATTTCAACAAAGGAGAATTTATCCCTCTTCTATACAACTGTCCTTCTATCCTGACAAACCAAGCCGCTCTTCTCCTAAGCTGACTTGCTTCCATTTTTTCTCTTGGCTCCTTTCTTTTTTCCAAATACTCTATAATTGGGCTTCTCCAATCCGCCTCTTCGACCATCCACACCACACTCGGAGCTCAAATATTCTGCTTTATAATGGTCATCAAATTTCCTGAGGCTTTAGTGCTCGCCAGCTTTGACAACACATCTGCTCTAACATTATCGTTTCTCCGAATGTGCTCTACTCGGATCTCCCTAAATTCTTTCATCAACTCCTGTACCCTTGCCAAATATTTAATCATAATCTCCCCTCGAGCTTGGTATACTCCGCTGATTTGCAAAGTTGCTAATTGGGATTCGCTATACACCTCTAGGAGCTCGGCTCTGAGCTCCTTTGCCAAAACCAAACCGGTAATCATTGCTTCATACTCTGCTTGATTATTACTCGTGGGAAACTCCAATGCAAGCGAATATTCTACGGCCACTCCATCCGGGTTCTCTATTATAACCCCTACCCCACTGCCTCTTTTGTTGGACGACCCGTCCACAAACAACTTCCACCAACCATTATCTTGCTTCCCTCCGGGTTGTGTCATCTCTACAAACAACTTCCACCAACCATTTTCTTGCTTCCCTCCGGGTTGTGTCATCTCTACCACAAAATCGGCTAAAGCTTGTGCTTTGATCGCGTTGCGCGCTTCAAAATGAATGCCAAATTCAGATAACTCCACTGCCCATGCTACCATCCGACCTGCGAGGTCTGGCTTATGCAACATTTGCCTTATTGGCTGATTAGTCCGAACAACCACTTGATGACATTGGAAATACTGACGAAGCCTCCTTGCTGTAATCAACAGTGTAAATGCAATTTTCTCTACATGCTGATATCTTGTTTCTGCTCCTTGTAACACCTTGCTTATAAAGTATATCGGTTGTTGTTTCCCATCTTTCCCTTCTCGGACGAGAACTGAACTAACAGCCTCCTGTGACACAGATAAATATAAGTATAACACTTCACCTGGTTTCGACTTTCCTAAGATTGGCGGCGAAGCCAACATCTCTTTGAAGCGCTGAAATGCTATCTCACATTCCTCCGTCCATGCAAAATTACTTCCCTTCTTTAGAAGTTGAAATAGTGGCAAAGACACCTGTGCAGACTTGGCCAAAAATCTGGACAAAGCTGTTACTCGCCCATTCAACTTTTGGACTTTTTTAATATTCTCTGGGCTTTTCATTTCCATCACTGCTCTACACTTGTCTGGGTTAGCTTCAATTCCCCTTTCTGTTAACAGGAAACCCAAAAACTTTCCGGCTGGAACCCCGAAAGCGCACTTACTTGGGTTTAAGCGCATATTATGCTTCCTAACCTGCTCGAACACCTCTTGCAAGTCTTGTAAATGTGTCTTACCGTCCCCCGACTTCACAATCATATCATCCATGTATACTTCCAACATTCTACCCATTTGTGCCTTAAACACTTTATTCATCATCCTCATGTACGTCGCTCCTGCATTCTTTAATCCAAATGGCATGACATTATAACAATACACTGCATTATCAGTTATGAACGTTGTTTTTTCTTGATCTTCCTTCCATAACGGTATCTGATTATACCCGGAATATGCATCCATAAATGACAACACTTTGTACCCAGAGGCTCTGTCTACTAAATGATCAATACTTGGTAAAGGAAATGGGTCTTTAGGACAAACTTTATTCAAGTCTGTATAATCTGTACACATTCTCCACTTCCCATCCGGCCTCCTTATCAGCACCGGGTTGGCTAGCCACGTAGCATATTCTATTTCTCTAATAAACCCTGCTTCCAAAAGCTCTTGTGTCTTTTCTTCAATGGCCCTCCTCCTTTCTAAACAAAATCTTTGTTTCTTCTGCACTACCGGCTTTACTCCTGGGGTCATTGCCAAGCGATGACAAGACAATGCCGGATCCATACCGGGCATATCTGAAGGTTTCCATGCAAACAAATCAGCATTCTTTTTCAACAAATGCTTCAAACTCTCTGCCACATCGGGCTCCAACTCGGACCCCATCTTAGTACACTGCTGTGGAGATATCCCTAATTGAACTTCTTCCATTGCACCGGCGGGTTCCGGCCTATCCGCCTTGTCCTCCTCCCGAGGGTCCATCTCCACCACCATTACTTGTTCTTCTTTCTTTCCTTCTTCTTCTCTTTGTACATTTCCTTCTTTGGCTTGTTGTGGAGGTTCCACAATATTTTTCTCCTTACCTGCTTGTGGAACTCGTAGACTCATATTATAACAACTCCGAGAAACCACTTGGTCTGCCTTTATCGTAGCTACTGACTCATCTTTGGCCACAAATTTCATAGCCAACTGATCAATCGACAAGAAGATTTTAAACTTCTTCATAAATGGCCGCCCCAAGATAACATTGTACGCCGAGCTCAATTTTACTGCTGCAAACATCAAAGTGACCGTTTTGTGCGCGGGCGCCTTGCCTAACGTCATCCTCAATGGGATATATCCCAATGGCTTAATTTTATCTCTCGTGAAAGCTAATAACTCGGCTCCACATGGCTCCAACTGGTCATAATCCAAATCCATTCTTCTAAACGCATCCAAAAATATAATGTCCACCGAGCTCCCCGGGTCTAACAACATTCTATCAACCCCGAAAGCTTGCTAGCAGCCCAGAAATGACTAAAGGATCGTCGTGCTCTGGATCAATTATCTCATCATCCAGGTCATCAAAAACTACTTGTTTGCCTGTCTTCCTTCTTTCTTCCTTAAAACGCGGCCTATATGAAATGGCCATGCACATCTTTAAATGCTTTTTCCGAGCATTACTCGACTCTCCTCCTCCTGCTCGCCCCCGACTATAGTACACACGTGACCCAACTGGACTTGATTGGGAGATGTTTGCTTTTGTTGTGAAATCTTGCCTGCCTCTTGTCCTCTTCCTCCTGGTGGGCTCCGACTACGGTATGGTCGTCGGGATTTGTCCTCATTGCTACCATCTACATCTCTTCTCACGTACTTCTGTAACTTTCCTTCTTTGATCAATTGTTCAATGACGTTCTGTAAATTAAAACAGTCGTTTGTATAATGCCTGTACCCATGATGAAATTCACACCATTTGGTTTTGTCTGGAAACTTTGACTGAATGGGTGGCGGCCTTGGGACATTTCTCATTTCTGCCAACATTACTTCTTTAAATATCTGGGCTCTTGACGTGTTCAAAGGCGTGAACTCCCCGATATGGCTCTCTGAATCTTTCTCCGACTAGACGAGGTTGTCGCTCTTCAAACTGCCCTCTTCCTGCTGGTCTCTGCGGCCTCCGACTTTGACTTGCTTCCCGAAAACCTTGCTCAATTTGCTTTTGAGAAGATTTAAATTCTTCCAAATCAATATACTTTCTGATTCTTTCTAGCAAATCTTCCTTTGTAGCCAGAGCCTTTTTGGCTAACGAGTTGGCAATTCCTCCGGGTTGTAATCCAGTAGTGAACAACAACAGGTACGTTTGATTTTCTAAACCCTTAACTTGTCTTGCTTCTGCCTGAAAACGTTCATAATAATCTCGCAACTTTTCTCCGGACTTTTGTCTTACTCCGCACAAATTTTGCGTTGTTTTAGGCTGGCGTCCGCAATCACGAACTGTTGTGTTAAGTCCACCCAACTTTCTATGGAGTTATCTGGTAAAGCCGTAAACCACTCCAAAGCCTGTTTTCTCAAAAACACAGGAAATGTTCGACACAACAATGAATCTGATTCGCCACACAAGGACATTGATGCCCGGAACACGGTCACGAACTCCTTTGGGTCTGAACTTCCATCATACGCCTTCATGTCACTTGGTTGCTTAAACCAAACCGGGATTGGTTCTGCTCTAAGCCTCCCCGACAAAGGAGTTCCTGATGGTCCCTGATTAATGGGGGGCGCCAGAATCCCTTGTTGAGCTCCTCCGAGTTGTCCATTCCAAACGGGTACATCCTGCTCCCTATTGGCCATTTGTCTATTGCCATAATGAGGACCCCAGCCTTCTGCCTTCCCTGGTCCGTAATGCTGATAATCCCAATTTGCTTGTCGCCTTCCATCTCCTTGACTTTGATCTCTACCCCAGTAATGGTACTCGGTATCGTCTCGTGGAACTTCACCTCTGCGATTGCTATAATTTCTTCCTCCTTCCGGCCTCCACCTTTGATAAGTTTCTTTATATCGACCTCTGTTTACCTCTCGTTCATCTCGCCGAGTATAACCTTGACGGGCTCCTAAATACTGTTCTTCCTCCCATGTCACCTCTTCTTCCACCTGTTCATCTTCACTATTTTGATATTTCCTAGCCCGGCCTGTTCTCCGGGCATAATCCTCAAGTATCCTTTCTCCTATCCGCGGATTTGCTCCTCGTCCTCCGCCTTGATAGCCTCCCCTTTCTGGAGAACCCCTTGACTCTTGACAAAGTTGTCATCTCCTCCCTTCATTCCTTCTATTTCCCCCCACTGTTGGAGGTGATAAAGGAATATAGTTAGGAAGAGGAGACAAAGAATCTCGTCCTCTGTTGGGTGATTGCTGCTCATTCTCTACAAGATGCCTTTCCTCTGCTCCACGTCTCCTTTGCCCTCCTTCTAGATGTTGCCTATTCCTGATATCCTCCACTAACTGAATCAAAACTTCTCCAATGGTGTCTAGAGACCGATTCCTTCCACTGGATCGGAAAGAATCTTCCTCTCCTAGGTATCCTCCGTCGTCTTCCGCTCCCACATCATGGTAATTGCTTGCCATGACTCAACAATATGCATAGGAATCTTTTTACCTTTTACCACAGACAGCGCCAAATGTTCTGTATGAACATTAGTATGATTATTGTCTATCCCCTCTGTTAGTTATGGTCTTTGGTATATATAACCCTTCCATATGTGGTTATTGTGAACGTGGGTAGTTATAGAAACCCATCATGTAATCGTGGTAGGGCCCACTTTGGGTTATAGTATTTTGGCCGACTTCCCTTCCGGGTAAAACCCCATCCGGGTTCTATCAACTCTTCTCCTTGACTATTATTGATACCCGGATGTATAAACCCGGAACAATTGTCGTTTAAGGTTTTAGACAAGGGTTGTGAAAATAATTGAATATATTTAATTTTAGGGAAATATAATTTTTCTAAGTTCGGGATAAAGATGTTGATGTTGATAATTATATTTGACTAAATTACCCTTTCACATAATTAATGTGTTTTAATTCCACTTACTCGAGATACAAAAAAAGAGGTAAGGATAAGATTGAAAAAAAATTAATGCCTTTTTTGTTTTCTAAAGTGACAGACAATTTGAAATGCAGGAAGTATATTGGATGCTTAATGGGGTTAGGGTAGTTAACATTAAGAACTTAATCTGTTACTTGTTTTTCATTGGTGTACTTAATTTTTCCACTTAGTTGAAACTGAATAATACAGTTTTTGTGCTTGTTTTATGTTATTGATCATTTCATCAACCAAATAATGTTGTACTTAATCTAATTACTATCATTATTGTTTTTCCTAATCCCACGTTACTTTGCAGAGGCTTTTGAGCAGAAGTATGATCCTAGTGTGTCTGCAGAAGCTAATGAAGGAGATGGATTTAGAGATTTAGTGCGGCATACCATGTTTGAAAAAGGTCAAAGTAAATGCATATGGGGTGAGCTCTACAAAGTGATAGATTCTTCTGATGTTGTTGTCCAGGTAGTGTCTCATCTTTTTGCTGAGATTTTGTTTAATTTTTCACATATGTCTATGTTGACTGATACTAACATGATGTGCATGTGTGTGTTTCCATTAGATATTATGATTTTGTATCTTAAGGTGAAAAAATGTGCATTATGGTGGGCATTTCTGCTTCAAATTTGCATGTTATCTATCTTGCTCTGTCAATTTAAACATTATTTTGATTTTTAATAAAGTTTGTCTTTGTCATGGGTAAAGTATAAAAGCTTGGTAGCTATAACGTATTCCACTTTTTTAAGCTGAGCTTGTCTTTGAGATCTGCAAATCCGGAAGTAGAAAGAGGCTTAGTGAAGGTGTCAGCAACCTGTAGGGAAGATGGAACATGCTGCACAATGAGGGACTTAGCCAGAACTTTTTCCCTGACAAAGAAGACATCTGGCTCCATATGTTTTGTTCGAGTGCAAAACTGGATTATGAGCAAGAGCAATTGTGCTCTGATTATCACATTAGATGACATGGACTTAAACTGGAATTTGGAGCTCTTGCAAAAGAGATTGCAACCACAAAATTTCAGCTGCAACATGGGCTAAGCTTCGATACTCAGTTTCAGCACTTGAATGTGCCACTAGGGATTGCTTCTTAGCCCACCAAGAGATGAGATTGGAGCCTAAGAACACACAAGCTCCAGAGGTTGATCTTCTATCATCCGGATCTGAATCCCAATCAGCATCACAAAAGGCCACAAGTGAGAGAGGGTGTTGTGATGAAGGTGGATGAAATACCAGACCATAGGATAAAGTGACATTGAGATACCTCAAAATGCGTTTAACAATTTTCCAATGTTCCTCAAGTGGCAAATTGACAGACTTTATTCACACTAAAGGAAATTTCAGGTCTTGTTAATGTAGCATATTGCAGTGCTCCAACAATGGACCTGTAAAGCGAGGGATCAGGTACATAGTTAGAGCCAAATTTGCTTAGCTTGCATCCACTAGGCATAGGAGTGGAAATTCCTTTAGCTTCTGCCATTCCAGCTTTGTAAAGAAGATCTCTAATATATTTTGATTGAGATAACAGTATCCTTCCATTGGAGAGATGTTTAACTTCGATCCTAAGAAAGTAGTCCAGATTTCCAAGCTGTTTTAAGGCAAATTTAGAATGCAATTGATCAATTAGAAGTTGTATTAAGTCAGAATTGTTTCTTGTGATGATAATATCATCCACATAAACTAGAATATAGGTGCAGCTGCCATTAGAGCGAAGAATAAAGAGAGAGGGGTCACATTTGCGAGAAATGAAACCAAGATGATGAAAGAGTATCTCCAAAATTTTCCAACCAGGCCTTAGGAGCCTGTTTTAATCCATAAAGAGCCTTGGTGAGCCTGCATACTAGGGTCTTGTCAGTGACTTCAAAACCTGGAGGTTGAGACATATATACTTCTTCCAAGAGATCTCCATTGAGGAAAGCATTATTAACATCAAGTTGTTTTAAAGGCCATCCATGAAACAAAGCCAAGGTGAAGATAGTGCGAATAGTAATAGGCTTTACTACTGGGGAAAATGTTTCATTATGGATGAGGGAGTAAAACTGGTGTTAGGAGATTTATCAGCAGTAGCAGAAG
>NW_026896905.1:0-25559 GCF_033153095.1 Gastrolobium bilobum
TGCACTGGGTGCACGTTATGAGACTTGATATTACCATCTCTGTGCGGCCTATGTGCCCGGAGTGTGTAGCCATCTCCGTGCGGATTATGTTCCCGGAGACTATTATTATGTTATACGAGTAATATGAGATGAGGAAGTATCCCGCAGTGATGAGACTGCTATTATAGTTGAATTGATCTACATAAGTGCACAAATAAGAAACGTTGGGAATACTAATAGAACACAGTCAGCAGGTGGTAGGTTATCATTACTGCATGGATTATATGGGTGGATTCTCTGATCGGTGGGTCATTACATCTGGGGCCCTGAGGACAGCAAGAGCTCGAGCGGTTAAAACCTGTGAATGTTGTTACCCACTGTATTGAGAGAGTTCTTCCATGTGATTAACGCAAAAATGAGGTCAGATATTTGTAAATGGACAATAGTATGTCAGAATTGGAGACAAGAGGTGAGGTATAGTGTGTAAATTTTTTTTTTGAAGTGTGATAGTGAAACACTATTGTGGGTGTAAAGTAAGTTTGATGAAATAATTTCGGCTCTAAGTGAGGTAATAAGTTTGTTGGAATCATCGCCTTATGATAAAAGAGATAATAATGTGATTTAATGTTGACAGATGGAGTAAGTGTCCTTCTAAGAAGACTGGCGATGATCAAGAGTTCAGGTTAAAACGGTGAATTATTAGCCCTTATAAAAGGTAAATTGTGATGGAATCAAGCACGAATGTGTAAATATAGTGGAAACTGGAATTGTAATTGGTTACCTAAAAATTGATAGCCTGACTTTACTGGTGGAGTAGATTGAGGAGTGTTATATATAATCGCATATGCCACTCATAGTGGAAAGTGTGTGGAAAAGGCACAATGCTGACGTTGTTTTGGATAGGTACTAATGATATATGGGCGAGTGCTTGTGGTGACTTCGAATATTCCGAAAGACTGATATACCAACAAATGGTGAATTATATAAGTAGTGGCAAGGATGGATTTAGTTTTATGTGACTTGATAATTAAGATTCAAAGATTCCTATACGATGAGACTTGCATGTGAGAGACATGGCATTTTAAGGGTCCATCAGTTAGTAGTGAAATGGGTTTGGAAAATGATTCGTCCCAAGGTGTTTGGTGGAAGTTAGTGAAGCTGTGAGTTTATAGTATTTTAAAGTGGACATCCATGATAAAAATGTCGGTAATGAAGAAGTGAGGGTATAAATGAATGAAAAATGATGTTGAATCTATAATATTGTTACAGGATGATGAGTAAAAATGGTTACTTGGTGAAAACCTTAGGCATAAGACCTTTGATACGAAAGTCATTGATAAGTGTTGTGTTTAGACTGTGAGAGGTCTAAGTATGGAGTTGAGCTGACTGAGTCGATAAAGTTGAGATGATTAAGCTAATAAAGAGTTTAACAATGAGTGTAAATTATGAATATGAGTTTGTAGATGGAAAAATTTCATGAGTATTTGTGGTCGAAAGGCCATATAGGGCTAATCAAAAATATAAACTAGTATGAGTATTGCTAGTTTCGTATCACAAAGAGAAAGATATAGTTGTGAGTACCTAAAAAGAGGTGAAGACACGTGACAAGGAAAAATAAAGTATATGAGTATAGAATTTAATGTGAGTCAGAATTGAAGGACACGACAAAGTGCCTTTGAAACTAGAAAGTATGTGCTTGGGTGGAAACCAAGAAAACAACGAAATGATAAGAGTAGTAACAGTAGTGGAAAGAAATGGTTGTTGGGGTACTGTCAAAACAATGAGGACAACGAAAAAAGTTAAGTACTAAAGAACGTGTGAGTTGGAAATACTCCAGGAATAACTAGTGAATGTGCATGAAAGCGATTAGATGCTTTTGAGAACGACCATGGGTCAGAAGGATGGATAAAGATGAGAATGAGGTAAATTGATACCGACAAATCCGTAATATGGTTATATTATTACCTACAAATCAGCGAAAGAGAAACGGTAAACCAGAGAAAGTTTAAAGTATTGGGAATTAAAATGTCACAGAACCATGAGAGACGAGTAATTATGAAGGATCAAAGGATAATGAGTATCATAAAAAGGAGATCATGCTTGTGATAAAAGTAATATGGTAAAGATACACACTTGAGGATGCTACTTGGGAGCGGGAGGATGAGATTCTCCGGCTGTGTCCTGAGTTAGCGGGTGAGTATGATTTAATTTTGCGGACAAAATTCTAAAAAGTTGGGGTGAATATAACACCTCACAATTTTAAATCAAGTAATTAAAATATTAAGTGAGCAATCAAGTGATGGATTAGTGAAAATCCTAAAGATTAGGCCAAAATACAAAGAAAGGGCAAAACGGTAATTAGCCAACACGCAACCCTAGGAAGATAAAAATTGAGTAGAAGGTCTCAGATGGTAAAAATAACCCTGGAAATGGGTTCAGAACGAAAAATTGAGTGGATAGGCAAGTTTCAGAAAAATCAGTGAATAGTGTTTTTCGCGGGTAAAAATACCGCGTTACGATTGCACCGTAAAACGTGCCAGTTGAATTTTGAGCTCTAGGTTTCAAATATGAGTTAAAAATGGTCTAATGAGTTAGGAAATATGATTTCTTATAATATTCGATGAAATTAAGACAGTTTGGGGAAGCGTGCCAATGGCGCGCGTAATAGCTTAAAACAGTGTTTTCTCCGAACGAATGGAGGACTCTTAATTCATCTGATCAAGCCTAATTAAAGGGGAATAGTTAATGTTAAAAATTTGAGTTTCTAAATAGGTTGTGAATTTACGGACGTTTAGTGGAATCGGAGGAAAATTCAGATTAGTTTTAAATCGCGTGAGGTGGCGGTGGGACCCACCCCACTTAAGTGACTTAAGCCACATGTGCTTGGCACTATTCATGCATCACTTTTGTCCCTTCTTCTTCATGAAACCCGCAGCCCCCTCCCCCAAAAACCCCATTTGCATTCAAATTTTCTTTTCACCATAACTTGATCATTTCTTAACCAAATCAAGTGATTTTTGTGTTGAAATTTGTTGGAAACAACCTTCTAAACACATTGGTACCACTCTTGAGCCTTGAAACCGTGTATTTGGGGAGATATTGGCCATTTACAGCCACGAAATTTTGGAGAAAAAATGGTTGTCCATGGAGCTTTTTGATCTTCCATTGCTTGGAGGAGTCTTGGGTTAGCTTCTAGCCTTTGTTGTGAGTATGTTTCCATCCCATTTACATGGTTTAATTGTGATTGAATTTTTGGAAACCTAAAGCTTGATTTGATGATGTGTTGTGTTAGAGAGCTCAATTTGAAAATGTGTATTAGATGATAATGTGTTAGAATGATGTATTAAAGCTAGAAATGCGATGAAATTTATTGGTGAAAATTGATGAATTTAACTTAGAAAAATTTGATGATCATGACTTTGGACTTGTGAATTTTGGTGTTGAGACTTGTTTGATGAATTGTGGCATGATGGTACGATGATATAATAGGTTGTGTGAAGGTTGGAGTGATTAAAATTGAATGGAATTTCTTTGGAATGTCATAGGGCAAGATTCGAACCTTTGAGGAAAAATGAGTGAATTGATGATGAAAAATGATTTGGATGATGATTTGTGTAGTTATATAGTGCTTAGATGGGTTGTGTTGTGATTGGCAAGTGTTAGAATCAATGGAAAAATAATAAGTGGTTTAGTTGGCATAAATGAACCTAGAGCGAAATATTTAGCGAAACGATGCTTAAAAGACGTAAAACGGCGAAACGACAGTTGAAATGGCCTTATGGCAACCCAAGGATGGGTACTAAAATGAGAAAGAAAATTTAGAAAAATAAATCCCCAATTAACACCTATATGGCCGAACCTCCAAGGGAAAAAGGGGGGATTTTGCGATTTTCGCGTTTTGATGGAATTCGACGCGAAAATGACGAACCGGCACTTGAACTGGCCTATTGACAACCTAATGAGACGTAACAAAATGAGAAAGAAAATTTAGAAAAATAAATCTCAAATTTACACTACAATGGCCGAACCATCAAGGGAGGATGGGGAGGATTTTTGTGATTTTGCATTTTGATGCTATTTGACGCGTACTGATGGATGTACGTAATTGTATAGGTTGTCGTACGTTGACCTGAATCCCGAATCTTGAATCAGTGAATTGCCCTTGGTCCGGGACCAAGTGGATTGAGGTAAGAAATTGGTTCATTGCATGTGTAATTATAAATTAACATGTATGGGTTGAACTGAGAGTGATTGGGAATGTCCTCTGTGTAGGCATTCCGCTGTGTACCGAGTTGAGGGATAAGCTGCTGCGGAGCTTGTGGAAACACGAATTAAGGTAACCTCTTGGTACTGGGGCTTGTTCCCCTTTTCTGTTCCACCTTGCCAGTTGATGGCAACGGTAGGAAGTGTGTATGAATAGTATAGAACACATGAGCATGCATTATTGCTATGGGTACTGCAGTACCGAGTCTCTGGCCAGTAGACAGTTTTATTGCCTTCGGGCATTTTCGGACTTCCGCTGGATAGGTCTCCAGGAGGGAGTTCCAGTTGACTGCGGTCATGGTGTGTGATCCGGGTAGGAGCACACTAGGAATGTCTTTGGCGTTTTGGTTGGTTTGGGCATCATGGTTGTGGTTTCTGTGAACACACCTTGGATGATACCCATAGGCTTATATATGCCGAGGGCGTACGTGGAATTGGGGTTACCATCCCGTATCGTCGTATTTTGTTTTCTTTATATTCCCCATTCTCTAAATCCCTTGCTATATCCCGTTTTCAAAGTGGTTGTTGTATTCTATTGATATGCATCGAAGTGAACCATTGGGTGGAGTTTTCTCCAGAACCTCTTGGTTACTGAGATATATTCGTATATCTCACCCCGTCTCGGGGCATTTATTTCAGGAGGTAGCAGTGGAGCAGGAGCCTCGGGCAAGAGGCCCGCAGAGTGAGCGGTGGAGCGCTTCTTATTTTGCATTTTGTTGGCCGTGTGGCCTAGGCTAGACTTAGGGCATGAACATGTCATTTGTATTTATTAGTAGCTTCATTAGCATCTTGTTCATGCCATTTTTCCTAAGTCTAGTAGTGATGTATTTGGTTATGTTGTCTTTTAAATTAAGTTGAAATTTTAGAAGAATGTAATTTGAAGTTTTAGTTTCAAGTTGTAATTTGTAAAGCCATATTGTAATAGTATTGATGCATGTCTAATTATGATGGAAGGGCCTTAGGCCTATTTTAGGTTATGATAATATGTATGATGGAAATATGCATGAAAAAGGTGTTAGTGATTGCAACTACTTTAGAATGATTAATATGGACTCTATGTTTAATAACTATAAACTGGATTGGGTTGTAAGTGCCCCAAGGCGTTGTTGGTCCTTGTGTGTGCCACCCATTGGATTATTACTGTATTATCATGTGTTTATTAGGTACATTTGAGGTTTAAATGATCTTTTACAAATTTGGGATTATTGGAAAAACAAAGGAAACTCTGGCGAATTTTCTGTAGAATTGGCAGATTTTAGGCGAACTTCGGGAGAGCATATCTCCCTCCATAGAGGTTCCCTAGGGACGTACCATACGCCATTTTGAAGGTTGAGATGTCCTCTACCTTGTGTCAAAACTTGAGGAAATTCTGGGTTGATTTTCGGCCTGAAAAAAATAGAGAAACACGGACTGCCCATGTGCCCCTGCACCTGAGGCAGATTCTGGACCGGATTTGGGAAATTAATTCCCGCTTCGTTTCTCCGTCAAATTAAGCGTGTGATATATCAAAATGAAGTTTGAGATGTCTAGTTTTTAGGATAAAAATTTGGGAGAAAATGGTTGAGGTTATTGAGTGCAGTAATTCGAGCAATGTGAGTGGTTTGGAGCTGTTTTTGGGGTTGTTTGGGCTAATTGCTTATCCAACTTCAAACGGAGATAACCGGAGCAAATGAGCTCCGAATTGAGCGTATTTTAGCTTGTTAAAAAGGGAATTAAGTAACACAAAGATATAATCTGAGAAGAAGGGTTGGTTGCGATCGGTTTGGTCGCAGAAAAATTTAGAGTGAAACATGTTCGAATTGGTAAAAACGTAAAGTTGGAAATAGGCTAAGTGAGTTTATGGGAACTCCTTAGTAACTCATAATAAATGATGAAAGTTATAAAAATAGTTGAAATAAGTCTTCCGCAAGAGTTTACGGTTACGGTCACAGCTTTTAATTATTACGCTTTTTTATGATTTAAATGCTCGCGTAATAGTCGGAAAAAATTTATTCTCGTTTTTTTAAATGAACTGCTGTGATTGTAACTGCGCTTAATATCATAATTAATGTTAACAATACCGGTACGTAACGGGCTGTTACACAATGGGAAGGACGTACACCTGAGGAGGCTACTTGGGAGCGGGAGGATGAGATTCTCCGGCTATATCCTGAGTTAGCGGACAGGTATGATTTAATTTTGCGGACAAAATTCTAAAAAGTTGGGGTGAGTATAACACCTCACAATTTTAAATCAAGTGATTAAAATATTAAGTGAGCAATCAAGCGATGAATTAGTGAAAATCCTAAAGATTAGGCTAAAATACAAAGAAAGGGCAAAACGGTAATTAGCCAACACGCAACCCTAGGAAGATAAAAATTGAGTAGAAGGTCTCAGATGGTAAAAATAACCCTGGAAATGGGTTCAGAACGAAAAATTGAGTGGATAGGCAAGTTTCAGAAAAATCAGTGAATAGTGTTTTTCGCGGGTAAAAATATCGCGTTACGATTGCACCGTAAAATGTGCCAGTTGAATTTTGAGCTCTAGGTTTCAAATATGAGTTAAAAATGGTCTAATGAGTTAGGAAATATGATTTCTTATAATATTTGATGAAATTAAGACAGTTTGGGGAAGCGTGCCAATGACGCGCGTAATAGCTTAAAACAGTGTTTTCTCCGAACGAATGGAGGACTCTTAATTCATCTGATCAAGCCTAATTAAAGGGGAATAGTTAATGTTAAAAATTTGAGTTTCTAAATAGGTTGTGAATTTACGGACGTTTAGTGGAATCAGAGGAAAATTCGGATTAGTTTTAAATCGCGTGAGGTTGCGGTGGGACCCACCCCACTTAAGTGACTTAAGCCACATGTGCTTGGCACTATTCATGCATCACTTTCCTCCCTTCTTCTTCATGAAACCCGCAGCCCCCTCCCCCAAAAACCCCATTTGCATTCAAATTTTCTTTTCACCATAACTTGATCATTTCTTAACCAAATCAAGTGATTTTTGTGTTGAAATTTGTTGGAAACAACCTTCTAAACACATTGGTACCACTCTTGAGCCTTGAAACCGTGTATTTGGGGAGATATTGGCCATTTACAGCCAGGAAATTTTGGAGAAAAAATGGTTGTCCATGGAGCTTTTTGATCTTCCATTGCTTGGAGGAGTCTTGGGTTAGCTTCTAGCCTTTGTTGTGGGTATGTTTCCATCCCATTTACATGGTTTAATTGTGATTGAATTTTTGGAAACCTAAAGCTTGATTTGATGATGTGTTGTGTTAGAGAGCTCAATTTGAAAATGTGTATTAGATGATAATGTGTTAGAATGATGTATTAAAGCTAGAAATGCGATGAAATTTATTGGTGAAAATTGATGAATTTAACTTAGAAAAATTTGATGATCATGATTTTGGACTTGTGAATTTTGGTTTTGAGACTTGTTTGATGAATTGTGGCATGATGGTATGATGATATAATAGGTTGTGTGAAGGTTGGAGTGATTAAAATTTAATGGAAATTCCTTGGAATGTCATAGGGCAAGATTTGAACCTTTAAGGAAAAATGAGTGAAATGATGTTGAAAAATGATTTGGATGATGATTTGTGTAGTTATATGATGCTTAGATGGGTTGTGTTGTGATTGGCAAGTGTTAGAATCAATGGAAAAGAATGAATTGTGTTAGAGACCTAAATGAGCCCAGAATGAAATATTTCGCAAAACGATGCGTAAATGTCGAAAAACAGAAAAACGACGATTGAACTAGCCTCTAAACAACCTAAGGGAGTGTTATAAAATGAGAAAGAAAATTTAGGAAAATAAATATCAAATTTACACTTACATGGCCGAACCTCCAAGGGGAAAAGGGGTGATTTGGCGATTTTCGCGTTTTGATGTAATTCGACGCGAAAATGACGAACCGGCACTTGAACTGGCCTATTGACAACCTAATGAGACGTAACAAAATGAGAAAGAAAATTTAGAAAAATAAATCTCACATTTACACTACAATGGCCGAACCATCAAGGGAGGATGGGGAGGATTTTTGTGATTTTGCGTTTTGATACTATTTGACGAGTACTGATGGATGTACGTTATTGTATAGGTTGCCGTACGTCGACCTGAATCCCGAATCTTGAATCAGTGAGTTGCCCTTGGTCCGGGACCAAGTGGATTGAGGTAAGAAATTGGTTCATTGCATGTGTAATTATAAATTAACATGTATTGGTTGGACTGAGAGTGATTGGGAATGTCCTCTGTGTAGGCATTCCGCTGTGTACCGAGTTGAGGGATAAGCTGCTGCGGAGCTTGTAGAAACACGAATTAAGGTAACCTCTTGGTACTGGGGCTTGTTCCCCTTTTCTGTTCCACCTTGCCAGTTGATGGAAACGGTAGGAAGTGTGTATGAATAGTATAGAACACATGAGCATGCATGCATTATTGCTATGGGTACTTATGTACCGAGTCTCTGGCCAGTAGACAGTTTTATTAGCCTTCGGTTATTTTCGGACTTCCGCTGGATAGGTCTCCAAGAGGGAGTTCCAGTTGACTGCGTGTCATGGTGTGTGATCCGGGTAGGAGCACACTAGGAATGTCTTTGGCGTTTTGGTTGGTTTGGGCATCATGGTTGTGGTTTCTGTGAACACACCTTGGATGATACCCATAGGCTTATATATGCCGAGGGCGTACGTGGAATTGGGGTTACCATCCCGTATCGTCGTATTTTGTTTTCTTTATATTCCCCATTCTCTAAATCCCTTGCTATATCCCGTTTTCAAAGTGGTTGTTGTATTCTATTGATATGCATCGAAGTGAACCATTGGGTGGAGTTTTCTCCAGAACCTCTTGGTTACTGAGATATATTCGTATATCTCACCCCGTCTCGGGGCATTTATTTCAAGAGGTAGCAGTGGAGCAGGAGCCTCGGGCAAGAGGCTCACAGAGTGAGCGGTGGAGCGCTTCTTATTTTGCATTTTGTTGGCTGTGTGGCCTAGGCTAGACTTAGGGCATGAACATGTCATTTGTATTTATTAGTAGCTTCATTAGCATCTTGTTCATGCCATTTTGCCTAAGTCTAGTAGTGATGTATTTGGTTACGTTGTCTTTTAAATTAAGTTGAAATTTTAGAAGAATGTAATTTGAAGTTTTAGTTTCAAGTTGTAATTTGTAAAGCCATATTGTAATAGTATTGATGCATGTCTAATTATGATGGAAGGGCCTTAGGCCTATTTTAGGTTATGATAATATGTATGATGGAAATATGCATGAAAAAGGTGTTAGTGATTGCAACTACTTAAGAATGATTAATATGGACTCTATGTTTAATAACTATAAACTGGATTGGGTTGTAAGTGCCCCAAGGCGTTGTTGGTCCTTGTGTGTGCCACCCATTGGATTATTACTGTATTATCATGTGTTTATTAGGTACATTTGAGATTTAAATGATCTTTTACAAATTTGGGATTATTGGAAAAACAAAGGAAACTCTGGCGAATTTTCTGTAGAATTGGCATATTTTAGGCGTGCCATACGTCATTTTGAAGGTTGAGATGTCCTCTACCTTGTGTCAAAATTTGAGGAAATTCTGGGTTGATCTTAGGCCTGAGAAAAATAGAGAAACACGGACTGCCCATGTGCCCCTGCACCTGAGGCTGATTCTGGACCGGATTTGGGAAATTAATTCCTGCTTCGTTTCTCCGTCAAATTAAGCGTGTGATATATCAAAATGAAGTTTCAGATATCTAGTTTGTAGGATAAAAATTTGAGAGCAAATGGTTGAGTCGATTGAGTGCAGTAATTCGAGCAATGTGAGTGGTTTGGGCTGTTTTTGGGGTTGTTTGGGCTAATAGCTTATCCAACTTCAAACGGCAATAACCGGAGCAAATGAGCTCCGAATTGAGCGTATGATAGCTTTTTAAAAAGGGAATTAAGTAATACAAAAATATAATCCTAGAAGAAGGTTTGGTTGCGATCAGTTTGGTCGCAGAAAAATTTAGAGTGAAACAAGTTCAAATTGGTAAAAACGTAAAGTTGGAAATTGGCTAAGTGAGTTTATGGGAACTCCTTAGTCACTTATAATAAATGATGTAAGTTATAAAAATGGTTTAAGTAAGTCTTCCGCAAGAGTTTACGGTTACGGTCACAGCTTTTAATTATTATGCTTTTTTATGTTTTAAATGTTCGCGTAATAGTCGGAAAAAAATTTATTCTCGTTTTTATAAATGAACTGCTGTGATTGTAACTGCGCTTAATATCATAATTAATGTTAACAATACCGGTACGTAACGGGCTGTTACACTTTTGCAGCCAAAGGATAACCTGGTCTTGCAATATTTTGTCAATATCTTCATCACATCGCTTTATCACGTTTGCAGGCTTATCTTCTAGTTTGATTTAATTTTTCAGCTCATTTTTATTTGCCTTTATTTATGTCAATACATGCTTTGAATACATCGCCGTCAGGCACCAAATCCCATAAAATATGTATTCCCAGAAAATAAATAAATATAGATTAATATTATTTTCACATAATAGTAAATTAGACCAACTCATAATGCACAATTATTTAATCAAATAAAATACATTCCCGGAAGCGTACATATTTGAAACTTCATAGCGTTATATTCCTGAAAAATGTAACATTACAGTCAAAACCACCATTATTTTATTTTTCATTGCAATTATTTAAATTAATAACAAGGACAAGATATGCCTCATTTGTTGTAACAACATATGCGTCTTCACGTGTACCTTGAGTTCAGATTCTCCTATATAGTGAAATTAAAATCTTATGCTTGTGAAAATTATTAGAAATAATGAAAATAAGCCATGGGATGAAGGGTTACATATAAATAACATAACTTCTCAGACCATAGGATAAAGGGTTACACAGAAATCATGTGTAAGATATTTCCCTTTACATGTCTTCATGCATAAGATATTTCCATTTCTTTGTCATCATGCAACAACGAATTATATTCTAAATCCATCATTCAATAATAACTCTCCTTCCTTGGCGTCATGCGTGAGATATTCCCATAAAAATGATACAATACGAAAAATTTACACCATTTTTGTAACAGGCCTTACCATACACAAAGGCGATGAGGGATGTGAAGGGAAATCTTACTTTGTAAGAAAAAATTATGATACCAATCAGTTCAAGACACTCCAAAACACATGAAATACATAAAAGTTAGACGTGCTTACCTTTGAAAAATCTTCCCTTTCAACATACCAAAAATAATAGAATACGTGTCCTCCACGCAATATTCTTTCCTAATAAATGAAAGAGAGCATAGACAAAGTAAATGATAGATATTCTAATATATTAAAATTCTAACTGATCCTCTAACCTACTCACTAACAAAACAAAAAGTGGAGTGCATCTAGACGCACATCTACATTTAATACAATTATTGACAATATATGTTATTCCTTAAAGATATTAAATTTTTTGAGAAATTACAAATATTAAATACGAAGAAGAAAACTAATTTAAAATATAAAATTATACCTGAACACAACATGTCTCTGTCTCACCAATTGTGTAGAAGTCTCCTACTACACGTCCATTTATGTCTCTACCTTTTACTTCTACACGTAGGCTCTTTTCTTTAATTATATTTAACAATGTCCATTTATGTCCTTGTTCGGGAACATCTATGCCTCTGCTTAATTAATACTTGTTATTAATACACTTGTTAGAAATAATTTTTATAAAAATATTATAATACTAAATTGTACCTCAATCTAAATTTGTATATATTACATAGCTTTACTTTTGTTCCAATTCTAACTAACCTAAAATGAAAAAGGAGATCAATTAATAAAAGGTTGGAAGTAATAATACCTCAAGATAAATTTGCATCTCTTTACCTGTAATTTTGACTGTGCTTTTGCAGCCAATGGTTAACCTGGTCTTGTAATATTTTGTCTATATCTTCATCATATCGCTTTATCATGTTTGCAGGCATATCTTCTAGTTTCATTTAATTTTTCAGCTCATTTTTATTTGCCTTGTTATTTATGTCAATACATGCTTTGAATACATCGCCGTCAGGAACCAAATCCCATAAAATATGTATTCTCAGAAAATAAATAAATATAGATTAATATTATTTTCACATAATAGTAAATTAGACCAACTCATAATGCACAATTATTTAATCAAATGAAATACATTCCCGGAAGCGTACATATGTGAAACTTCATAGCGTTATATTCCTGAAAAATGTAACATTACAGTCAAAACCACCATAATTTTATTTTTCATTGCAATTATTTAAATTAATAACAAGGACAAGATATGCCTCGTTTGTTGTAACAACATATGCGTCTTCACGTGTACCTTGAGTTCAGATTCTCCTATATAGTGAAATTACAATCTTATGCTTGCGAAAATTATTAGAAATAATGAAAAGAAGCCATGGGATGAAGGGTTACATATAAATAACATAACTTCTCAGACCATAGGATAAAGGGTTACACAGAAATCATGTGTAAGATATTTCCCTTTACATGTCGTCATGCATAAGATATTTCCATTTCTTTGTCATCATGCAACAATGAATTATATTCTAAATCCATCATTCATCGTCATGCAACAACGAATTATATTCAAAATCCATCATTCAATAATAACTCTCCTTCCTTGGCGTCATGCGTTAGATATTCCCATAAAAATGATACAATCCGAAAAATTTACACCTTTTTTGTAACATACCTTACCATACACAAAGGCGTTGAGGGATGTGAAGGGAAATCTTACTTTGAAACAAAAAATTATGATACCAATCAGTTCAAGACACTCCAAAACACATGAAATAGATAAAAGTTAGACGTGCTTACCTTTGAAAAATCTTCCCTTTCAACATACCAAAAATAATAGAATACGTGTCCTCCACGCAATATTCTTTTCTAATAAATGAAAGAGAGAATAGACAAAGTAAATGATAGATATTCTAATATATTAAATTTCTAATTGATCCTCAAACCTACTCACTAACAAAACAAAAAGTGGAGTGCATCTAGACGCACATCTACATTTAATACAATTATTGACAATATATGTTATTCATTAAAGATATTAATTTTTTTGAGAAATTACAAATATTAAATACGAAGAAGAAAACTAATTTAAAATATAAAATTATACCTAAACACAACATGTCTCTGTCTCACCAATTGTGTAGAAGTCTCCTACTACACGTCTATTTATGTCTCTCCCTTTTTCTTCTACGCGTAAGCTCTTTTCTTTAGTTATATTTAACAATGTCATTTTTTATTCTTAAAAGTAGGGTTGTCCTTGTTCGAGAGCATCCACGCCACTGCTTAATTAATACTTGTTATTAATACACTTGTAAGAAATAATTTTTATAAAAATATTATAATACTAAATTGTACCTCAATCTAAATTTGTATATCTTACGTAGCTTTACTTTTGTTCCAATTCTAACTAACCTAAAATGAAAAAGGAGATCAATTAATAAAAGGTTGGAAGTAATAATACCTCAAGATAAATTTGCATCTCTTTACCTGTAATTTTGACTGTGCTTTTGCAGCCAATGGTTAACCTGGTCTTGTAATATTTTGTCTATATCTTCATCATATCGCTTTATCATGTTTGCAGGCATATCTTCTAGTTTCATTTAATTTTTCAGCTCATTTTTATTTGCCTTGTTATTTATGTCAATACATGCTTTGAATACATCGCCGTCAGGAACCAAATCCCATAAAATATGTATTCTCAGAAAATAAATAAATATAGATTAATATTATTTTCACATAATAGTAAATTAGACCAACTCATAATGCACAATTATTTAATCAAATGAAATACATTCCCGGAAGCGTACATATTTGAAACTTCATAGCGTTATATTCCTGAAAAATGTAACATTACAGTCAAAACCACCATAATTTTATTTTTCATTGCAATTATTTAAATTAATAACAAGGACAAGATATGCCTCATTTGTTGTAACAACATATGCGTCTTCACGTGTACCTTGAGTTCAGATTCTCCTATATAGTGAAATTACAATCTTATGCTTGCGAAAATTATTAGAAATAATGAAAAGAAGCCATGGGATGAAGGGTTACATATAAATAACATAACTTCTCAGACCATAGGATAAAGGGTTACACAGAAATCATGTGTAAGATATTTCCCTTTACATGTCGTCATGCATAAGATATTTCCATTTCTTTGTCGTCATGCAACAATGAATTATATTCTAAATCCATCATTCATCGTCATGCAACAACGAATTATATTCAAAATCCATCATTCAATAATAACTCTCCTTCCTTGGCGTCATGCGTTAGATATTCCCATAAAAATGATACAATCCGAAAAATTTACACCTTTTTTGTAACATACCTTACCATACACAAAGGCGTTGAGGGATGTGAAGGGAAATCTTACTTTGAAACAAAAAATTATGATACCAATCAGTTCAAGACACTCCAAAACACATGAAATAGATAAAAGTTAGACGTGCTTACCTTTGAAAAATCTTCCCTTTCAACATACCAAAAATAATAGAATACGTGTCCTCCACGCAATATTCTTTTCTAATAAATGAAAGAGAGAATAGACAAAGTAAATGATAGATATTCTAATATATTAAATTTCTAATTGATCCTCAAACCTACTCACTAACAAAACAAAAAGTGGAGTGCATCTAGACGCACATCTACATTTAATACAATTATTGACAATATATGTTATTCATTAAAGATATTAATTTTTTTGAGAAATTACAAATATTAAATACGAAGAAGAAAACTAATTTAAAATATAAAATTATACCTAAACACAACATGTCTCTGTCTCACCAATTGTGTAGAAGTCTCCTACTACACGTCTATTTATGTCTCTCCCTTTTTCTTCTACGCGTAAGCTCTTTTCTTTAGTTATATTTAACAATGTCATTTTTTATTCTTAAAAGTAGGGTTGTCCTTGTTCGAGAGCATCCACGCCACTGCTTAATTAATACTTGTTATTAATACACTTGTTAGAAATAATTTTTATAAAAATATTATAATACTAAATTGTACCTCAATCTAAATTTGTATATCTGACATAGCTTTACTTTTGTTCCAATTCTAACTAACCTAAAATAAAAAAGGAGATCAATTAATAAAAGGTTGGAAGTAATAATACCTCAAGATAAATTTGCATCTCTTTACCTGTAATTTTGACTGTGCTTTTGCAGCCAATGGTTAACCTGGTCTTGTAATATTTTGTCTATATCTTCATCATATCGCTTTATCATGTTTGCAGGCATATCTTCTAGTTTCATTTAATTTTTCAGCTCATTTTTATTTGCCTTGTTATTTATGTCAATACATGCTTTGAATACATCGCCGTCAGGCACCAAATCCCATAAAATATGTATTCTCAGAAAATAAATAAATATAGATTAATATTATTTTCACATAATAGTAAATTAGACCAACTCATAATGCACAATTATTTAATCAAATGAAATACATTCCCGGAAGCGTACATATTTGAAACTTCATAGCGTTATATTCCTGAAAAATGTAACATTACAGTCAAAACCACCATTATTTTATTTTTCATTGCAATTATTTAAATTAATAACAAGGACAAGATATGCCTCATTTGTTGTAACAACATATGCATCTTCACGTGTACCTTGAGTTCAGATTCTCCTATATAGTGAAATTACAATCTTATGCTTGTGAAAATTATTAGAAATAATGAAAATAAGCCATGGGATGAAGGGTTACATATAAATAACATAACTTCTCAGACCATAGGATAAAGGGTTAGACCATAGGATAAAGGGTTACACAGAAATCATGTGTAAGATATTTCCCTTTACATGTCGTCATGCATAAGATATTTCCATTTCTTTGTCATCATGCAACAACGAATTATATTCTAAATCCATCATTCAATAATAATGAGGGATGTGAGATATTCCCATAAAAATGATACAATACGAAAAATTTACACCATTTTTGTAACAGGCCTTACCATACACAAAGGCGATGAGGGATGTGAAGGGAAATCTTACTTTGTAACAAAAAATTATGATACCAATCAGTTCAAGACACTCCAAAACACATGAAATAGATAAAAGTTAGACGTGCTTACCTTTGAAAAATCTTCCCTTTCAACATACCAAAAATAATAGAATACGTGTCCTCCACGCAATATTCTTTCCTAATAAATGAAAGAGAGCATAGACAAAGTAAATGATAGATATTCTAATATATTAAAATTCTAACTGATCCTCTAACCTACTCACTAACAAAACAAAAAGTGGAGTGCATCTAGACGCACATCTACATTTAATACAATTATTGACAATATATGTTATTCCTTAAAGATATTAAATTTTTTGAGAAATTACAAATATTAAATACGAAGAAGAAAACTAATTTAAAATATAAAATTATACCTGAACACAACATGTCTCTGTCTCACCAATTGTGTAGAAGTCTCCTACTACACGTCTATTTATGTCTCGGCCTTTTACTTCTACGCGTAGACTTTTTTCTTTAATTATATTTAACAATGTCATTTTTTATTCTTGAAAGTAGGGTTGTCCTTGTTCAGGAACATCCATGCCTCTGCTTAATTAATACTTGTTATTAATACACTTGTTAGAAATAATTTTTATAAAAATATTATAATACTAAATTGTACCTCAATCTAAATTTGTATATATTACATAGCTTTACTTTGGTTCCAATTCTAACTAACCTAAAATGAAAAAGGAGATCAATTAATAAAAGGTTGGAAGTAATAATACCTCAAGATAAATTTGCATCTCTTTACCTGTAATTTTGACTGTGCTTTTGCAGCCAATGGTTAACCTGGTCTTGTAATATTTTATCCATATCTTCATCATATCCCTTTATCATGTTTGCAGGCATATCTTCTAGTTTCATTTAATTTTTCAGCTCATTTTTATTTGCCTTGTTATATATGTCAAATGCTTTGAATCCATGGTTTCAGGCACCAAATCCCATTGTTTTAGAAAATAAATAAATATAGATTAATATTATTTTCACATAATAGTAAATTAGACCAACTCATAATGCCCAATTATTTAATCAAATTAAATAATTGTGCATGATATATGTTGTTTGGTCTAATTTAGATATTCCTTGTTATTATTTATAATTTATGTAAAAAATAATATTAATCTATATTTATTTATTTTTCATTTGATAAATAATATTTTATTTACTATTATGTGAAAATAATATTAATCTATATTTACGGAATACATATTTTATGGGAGCATGTATTCAAAGCATGTACATGACATATATAAGGCAAATAAAAATGAGCTGAAAAATTAAATGAAACTAGAAGATATGCCTGCAAACATGATAAAGCGATATGATGAAGATATGGACAAAATATTACAAGACCAGGTTAACCATTGGCTGCAAAAGCACAGTCAAAATTACAGGTAAAGAGATGCAAATTTATCTTGAGGTATTATTACTTCCAACCTTTTATTAATTGATCTCCTTTTTCATTTTAGGTTAGTTAGAATTGGAACAAAAGTAAAGCTATGTAAGATATACAAATTTAGATTGAGGTACAATTTAGTATTATAATATTTTTATAAAAATTATTTCTAACAAGTGTATTAATAACAAGTATTAATTAAGCAGTGGCGTGGATGCTCTCGAACAAGGACAACCCTACTTTTAAGAATAAAAAATGACATTGTTAAATATAACTAAAGAAAAGAGCTTACGCGTAGAAGAAAAAGGGAGAGACATAAATAGACGTGTAGTAGGAGACTTCTACACAATTGGTGAGACAGAGACATGTTGTGTTTAGGTATAATTTTATATTTTAAATTAGTTTTCTTCTTCGTATTTAATATTTGTAATTTCTCAAAAAATTTAATATCTTTAAGGAATAACATATATTGTCAATAATTGTATTAAATGTAGATGTGCGTCTAGATGCACTCCACTTTTTGTTTTGTTAGTGAGTAGGTTTGAGGATCAATTAGAAATTTAATATATTAGAATATCTATCATTTACTTTGTCTATTCTCTCTTTCATTTATTAGAAAAGAATATTGCGTGGAGGACACGTATTCTATTATTTTTGGTATGTTGAAAGGGAAGATTTTTCAAAGGTAAGCACGTCTAACTTTTATCTATTTCATGTGTTTTGGAGTGTCTTGAACTGATTGGTATCATAATTTTTTGTTTCAAAGTAAGATTTCCCTTCACATCCCTCAACGCCTTTGTGTATGGTAAGGCATGTTACAAAAATGGTGTAAATTTTTCGGTATTGTATCATTTTTATGGGAATATCTAACGCATGACGCCAAGGAAGGAGAGTTATTATTGAATGATGGATTTTGAATATAATTCGTTGTTGCATGACGATGAATGATGGATTTAGAATATAATTCATTGTTGCATGACGACAAAGAAATGGAAATATCTTATGCATGACGACATGTAAAGGGAAATATCTTACACATGATTTCTGTGTAACCCTTTATCCTATGGTCTGAGAAGTTATGTTATTTATATGTAACCCTTCATCCCATGGCTTCTTTTCATTATTTCTAATAATTTTCGCAAGCATAAGATTGTAATTTCACTATATAGGAGAATCTGAACTCAAGGTACACGTGAAGACGCATATGTTGTTACAACAAACGAGGCATATCTTGTCCTTGTTATTAATTTAAATAATTGCAATGAAAAATAAAATTATGGTGGTTTTGACTGTAATGTTACATTTTTCAGGAATATAACGCTATGAAGTTTCAAATATGTACGCTTCCGGGAATGTATTTCATTTGATTAAATAATTGTGCATTATGAGTTGGTCTAATTTACTATTATGTGAAAATAATATTAATCTATATTTATTTATTTTCTGAGAATACATATTTTATGGGATTTGGTGCCTGACGGCGATGTATTCAAAGCATGTATTGACATAAATAACAAGGCAAATAAAAATGAGCTGAAAAATTAAATGAAACTAGAAGATATGCCTGCAAACATGATAAAGCGATATGATGAAGATATGGATAAAATATTACAAGACCAGGTTAACCATTGGCTGCAAAAGCACAGTCAAAATTACAGGTAAAGAGATGCAAATTTATCTTGAGGTATTATTACTTCCAACCTTTTATTAATTGATCTCCTTTTTCATTTTAGGTTAGTTAGAATTGGAACAAAAGTAAAGCTATGTAATATATACAAATTTAGATTGAGGTACAATTTAGTATTATAATATTTTTATAAAAATTATTTCTAACAAGTGTATTAATAACAAGTATTAATTAAGCAGTGGCGTGGATGTTCTCGAACAAGGACAACCCTACTTTCAAGAATAAAAAATGACATTGTTAAATATAATTAAAGAAAAGAGTCTACGCGTAGAAGAAAAAGGGAGAGACATAAATGGACGTGTAGTAGGAGACTTCTACACAATTGGTGAGACAGAGACATGTTGTGTTCAGGTATAATTTTATATTTTAAATTAGTTTTCTTCTTCGTATTTAATATTTGTAATTTCTCAAAAAATTTAATATCTTTAAGGAATAACATATATTGTCAATAATTGTATTAAATGTAGATGTGCGTCTAGATGCACTCCACTTTTTGTTTTGTTAGTGAGTAGGTTAGAGGATCAGTTAGAATTTTAATATATTAGAATATCTATCATTTACTTTGTCTATGCTCTCTTTCATTTATTAGGAAAGAATATTGCGTGGAGGACACGTATTCTATTATTTTTGGTATGTTGAAAGGGAAGATTTTTCAAAGGTAAGCACGTCTAACTTTTATGTATCTCATGTGTTTTGGAGTGTGTTGAACTGATTGGTATCATAATTTCTTCTTACAAAGTAAGATTTCCCTTCACATTCCTCATTGCCTTGGTGTATGGTAAGGCCTGTTACAAATATGGTGTAAATTTTTGGTATTGTATCCTTTTTAGAATATTCCCTTGACACAAGGAATTATTATTGAATGATGGATTTAGAATATAATTCGTTGTTGCATGATGACAAAGAAATGGAAATATCTTATGCATGACGACATGTAAAGGGAAATATCTTACACATGATTTCTGTGTAACCCTTTATCCTATGGTCTGAGAAGTTATGTTATTTATATGTAACCCTTCATCCCATGGCTTATTTTCATTATTTCTAATAATTTTCACAAGCATAAGATTTTAATTTCACTATATAGGAGAATCTGAACACAAGGTACACGTGAAGATGCATATGTTGTTACAACAAATGAGGCATATCGTGTCCTTGTTATTAATTTAAATAATTGCAATGAAAAATAAAATAATAGTGGTTTTGACTGTAATGTTACATTTTTCAGGAATATAACGCTATGAAGTTTCAAATATGTACGCTTCCGGGAATGTATTTCATTTGATTAAATAATTGTGCATTATGAGTTGGTCTAATTTACTATTATGTGAAAATAATATTAATCTATATTTATTTATTTTCTGAGAATACATATTTTATGGGATTTGGTGCCTGACGGCGATGTATTCAAAGCATGTATTGACATAAATAACAAGGCAAATAAAAATGAGCTGAAAAATTAAATGAAACTAGAAGATATGCCTGCAAACGTGATAAAGCGATATGATGAAGATATAGACAAAATATTACAAGACCAGGTTAACCATTGGCTGCAAAAGCACAGTCAAAATTACAGGTAAAGAGATGCAAATTTATCTTGAGGTATTATTACTTCCAACCTTTTATTAATTGATCTCCTTTTTCATTTTAGGTTAGTTAGAATTGGAACAAAAGTAAAGCTATGTAAGATATACAAATTTAGATTGAGGTACAATTTAGTATTATAATATTTTTATAAAAATTATTTCTAACAAGTGTATTAATAACAAGTATTAATTAAGCAGTGGCGTGGATGCTCTCGAACAAGGACAACCCTACTTTTAAGAATAAAAAATGACATTGTTAAATATAACTAAAGAAAAGAGCTTACGCGTAGAAGAAAAAGGGAGAGACATAAATAGACGTGTAGTAGGAGACTTCTACACAATTGGTGAGACAGAGACATGTTGTGTTTAGGTATAATTTTATATTTTAAATTAGTTTTCTTCTTCGTATTTAATATTTGTAATTTCTCAAAAAAATTAATATCTTTAATGAATAACATATATTGTCAATAATTGTATTAAATGTAGATGTGCGTCTAGATGCACTCCACTTTTTGTTTTGTTAGTGAGTAGGTTTGAGGATCAATTAGAAATTTAATATATTAGAATATCTATCATTTACTTTGTCTATTCTCTCTTTCATTTATTAGAAAAGAATATTGCGTGGAGGACACGTATTCTATTATTTTTGGTATGTTGAAAGGGAAGATTTTTCAAAGGTAAGCACGTCTAACTTTTATCTATTTCATGTGTTTTGGAGTGTCTTGAACTGATTGGTATCATAATTTTTTGTTTCAAAGTAAGATTTCCCTTCACATCCCTCAACGCCTTTGTGTATGGTAAGGCATGTTACAAAAATGGTGTAAATTTTTCAGATTGTATCATTTTTATGGGAATATCTAACGAATGACGCCAAGGAAGGAGAGTTATTATTGAATGATGGATTTTGAATATAATTCGTTGTTGCATGACGATGAATGATGGATTTAGAATATAATTCATTGTTGCATGACGACAAAGAAATGGAAATATCTTATGCATGACGACATGTAAAGGGAAATATCTTACACATGATTTCTGTGTAACCCTTTATCCTATGGTATGAGAAGTTATGTTATTTATATGTAACCCTTCATCCCATGGCTTCTTTTCATTATTTCTAATAATTTTCGCAAGCATAAGATTGTAATTTCACTATATAGGAGAATCTGAACTCAAGGTACACGTGAAGACGCATATGTTGTTACAACAAACGAGGCATATCTTGTCCTTGTTATTAATTTAAATAATTGCAATGAAAAATAAAATTATGGTGGTTTTGACTGTAATGTTACATTTTTCAGGAATATAACGCTATGAAGTTTCAAATATGTACGCTTCCGGGAATGTATTTCATTTGATTAAATAATTGTGCATTATGAGTTGGTCTAATTTACTATTATGTGAAAATAATATTAATCTATATTTATTTATTTTCTGAGAATACATATTTTATGGGATTTGGTGCCTGACGGCGATGTATTCAAAGCATGTATTGACATAAATAACAAGGCAAATAAAAATGAGCTGAAAAATTAAATGAAACTAGAAGATATGCCTGCAAACATGATAAAGCGATATGATGAAGATATGGACAAAATATTACAAGACCAGGTTAACCATTGGCTGCAAAAGCACAGTCAAAATTACAGGTAAAGAGATGCAAATTTATCTTGAGGTATTATTACTTCCAACCTTTTATTAATTGATCTCCTTTTTTATTTTAGGTTAGTTAGAATTGGAACAAAAGTAAAGCTATGTAAGATATACAAATTTAGATTGAGGTACAATTTAGTATTATAATATTTTTATAAAAATTATTTCTAACAAGTGTATTAATAACAAGTATTAATTAAGCAGTGGCGTGGATGCTCTCGAACAAGGACAACCCTACTTTTAAGAATAAAAAATGACATTGTTAAATATAACTAAAGAAAAGAGCTTACGCGTAGAAGAAAAAGGGAGAGACATAAATAGACGTGTAGTAGGAGACTTCTACACAATTGGTGAGACAGAGACATGTTGTGTTTAGGTATAATTTTATATTTTAAATTAGTTTTCTTCTTCGTATTTAATATTTGTAATTTCTCAAAAAAATTTAATATCTTTAATGAATAACATATATTGTCAATAATTGTATTAAATGTAGATGTGCGTCTAGATGCACTCCACTTTTTGTTTTGTTAGTGAGTAGGTTTGAGGATCAATTAGAAATTTAATATATTAGAATATCTATCATTTACTTTGTCTATTCTCTCTTTCATTTATTAGAAAAGAATATTGCGTGGAGGACACGTATTCTATTATTTTTGGTATGTTGAAAGGGAAGATTTTTCAAAGGTAAGCACGTCTAACTTTTATCTATTTCATGTGTTTTGGAGTGTCTTGAACTGATTGGTATCATAATTTTTTGTTTCAAAGTAAGATTTCCCTTCACATCCCTCAACGCCTTTGTGTATGGTAAGACATGTTACAAAAATGGTGTAAATTTTTCAGTTTGTATCATTTTTATGGGAATATCTAACGCATGACGCCAAGGAAGGAGAGTTATTATTGAATGATGGATTTTGAATATAATTCGTTGTTGCATGACGATGAATGATGGATTTAGAATATAATTCATTGTTGCATGACGACAAAGAAATGGAAATATCTTATGCATGACGACATGTAAAGGGAAATATCTTACACATGATTTCTGTGTAACCCTTTATCCTATGGTCTGAGAAGTTATGTTATTTATATGTAACCCTTCATCCCATGGCTTCTTTTCATTATTTCTAATAATTTTTGCAAGCAAAAGATTGTAATTTCACTATATAGGAGAATCTGAACTCAAGGTACACGTGAAGACGCATATGTTGTTACAACAAACGAGGCATATCTTGTCCTTGTTATTAATTTAAATAATTGCAATGAAAAATAAAATTATGGTGGTTTTGACTGTAATGTTACATTTTTCAGGAATATAACGCTATGAAGTTTCAAATATGTACGCTTCCGGGAATGTATTTCATTTGATTAAATAATTGTGCATTATGAGTTGGTCTAATTTACTATTATGTGAAAATAATATTAATCTATATTTATTTATTTTCTGAGAATACATATTTTATGGGATTTGGTGCCTGACGGCGATGTATTCAAAGCATGTATTGACATAAATAACAAGGCAAATAAAAATGAGCTGAAAAATTAAATGAAACTAGAAGATATGCCTGCAAACATGATAAAGCGATATGATGAAGATATGGACAAAATATTACAAGACCAGGTTAACCATTGGCTGCAAAAGCACAGTCAAAATTACAGGTAAAGAGATGCAAATTTATCTTGAGGTATTATTACTTCCAACCTTTTATTAATTGATCTCCTTTTTCATTTTAGGTTAGTTAGAATTGGAACCAAAGTAAAGCTATGTAATATATACAAATTTAGATTGAGGTACAATTTAGTATTATAATATTTTTATAAAAATTATTTCTAACAAGTGTATTAATAACAAGTATTAATTAAGCAGAGGCATGGATGTTCCTGAACAAGGACAACCCTACTTTCAAGAATAAAAAATGACATTGTTAAATATAATTAAAGAAAAGAGTCTACGCGTAGGAGAAAAAGGGAGAGACATAAATGGACGTGGAGTAGGAGACTTCTACACAATTGGTGAGACAGAGACATGTTGTGTTCAGGTATAATTTTATATTTTAAATTAGTTTTCTTCTTCGTATTTAATATTTGTAATTTCTCAAAAAATTTAATATCTTTAAGGAATAACATATATTGTCAATAATTGTATTAAATGTAGATGTGCGTCTAGATGCACTCCACTTTTTGTTTTGTTAGTGAGTAGGTTAGAGGATCAGTTAGAATTTTAATATATTAGAATATCTATCATTTACTTTGTCTATGCTCTCTTTCATTTATTAGGAAAGAATATTGCGTGGAGGACACGTATTCTATTATTTTTGGTATGTTGAAAGGGAAGATTTTTCAAAGGTAAGCACGTCTAACTTTTATCTATTTCATGTGTTTTGGAGTGTCTTGAACTGATTGGTATCATAATTTTTTGTTACAAAGTAAGATTTCCCTTCACATCCCTCATCGCCTTTATGTATGGTAAGGCCTGTTACAAAAATGGTGTAAATTTTTCGTATTGTATCATTTTTATGGGAATATCTCACGCATGACGCCAAGGAAGGAGAGTTATTATTGAATGATGGATTTAGAATATAATTCGTTGTTGCATGATGACAAAGAAATGGAAATATCTTATGCATGACGACATGTAAAGGGAAATATCTTACACATGATTTCTGTGTAACCCTTTATCCTATGGTCTGAGAAGTTATGTTATTTATATGTAACCCTTCATCCCATGGCTTATTTTCATTATTTCTAATAATTTTCACAAGCATAAGATTTTAATTTCACTATATAGGAGAATCTGAGTTGGTCTAATTGTGCATTATGAGTTGGTCTAATTTACTATTATGTGAAAATAATATTAATCTATATTTATTTATTTTCTGAGAATACATATTTTATGGGATTTGGTGCCTGACGGCGATGTATTCAAAGCATGTATTGACATAAATAACAAGGCA
>NW_026896906.1:0-25897 GCF_033153095.1 Gastrolobium bilobum
AGCAACATTACTTTCCCTTAAGCTACCTTGGAGGGCGCACACATGACAAGAAAAGGAAAGCTTTCTTCTTACACACTCAAGCCATGCATGACACAAGTCTTTCCATCTCCCAAGGTAACACATCAAGGGAACATAAACCAAGATTCCCTTCATAAAAGTAGGCTCACTTTCCCTCTTCCCTAGGCGCACAAGTCTTCCCCAATGCATGATTAAAAAGGTGAAGCCACCTTTTCTCCTTCTCCCTAGGCACACACGGTCACCAAGGAGTCACATGACCAAACTCTTCACTTCCTCTCAACCTTGGCCAAACAACAAAGGAAGCAAGGAAACCCTAGTTCAAATTCACACTCAACCCTCCTTGAATTATGAGCTTTCATCATGAATAGACTTGAATAAAAAATTAGGAAAATATCTTCCCTCTTTCCCCCTATGTCACGGCCATCAACTAAGGCAAGCAAGGATTGCTTTTTTCCCACTCAAACCTCTCACCAAGACCAAACAAATGCCAAGTGTAATACATGCAAAGGTCACAAAGAACAACCATCTCTCCTCCCTTTACATGTTCGGCCATTCCATCAACAAAGACAAGGAAAGATGTCTCACACTCAAGCATCACTCACTCACCACCAATGCATGTGAATAACTTCCTCCACACTCTCAAGTAACACTCAAGCACCTCTAACCTAATACCCCAAGGAAATGATGACTAGGCTTGAATAAAAGAACAAGCAAAGAGCTTCCTCCTCCCCCTAAGGCCGTGAAGCACTAAGCATCAAGACAAAGAATCCTTCTCCCTCACACCTTGGCTTCGGCCATCCCTTTCCCAAACAAACCAAGCAAGTAAAATACTCAAACACTTCATCCTTCTCTACTCCTAAGCCTCGGCCATAGCAAGTTCAAGGACCTAGGATCATCTCAAAATTATTCTAAGCTCTCCAAACCCTCTTGTCTTCACCCACATAGGTAAGGTAAAGGCTTCACCTCATTTCGTTTGGTGTAGACTAAGGATCCCTAAGTTTCCACTCTCTTTGTGTAGCAAGAGACCAAGAGGTTGTTGGAAGCAACTCTCAACTCAAGGCTCCTTGAAGATCACGTGTGAAGCATTAGATAAAGTTGTATTATCATCATTAAGGTAAGACCTCATCTCTTCAAGCTAGTAGAATGAACCCTAACCACTCTACATGACTAGATCTTGGACTAATAAAGCCATGCATGCATCTATCATCCTAGAAATCATCTCCTATTTTATACCATCTCTACATGGCCGAACTTAAATGATATGCATGCACTCTCCAAATCTTCAAAACATTGGCTAAACAACCTAAACCTAAAATGGCCGAATGTGATGTATAGGGAAGTATAGTCTAAAGTCTGATTTAAGGATCAACCATTTTATATGAGCATTTAAGCCATGAACATGTTATCAAAAATGTCCTCTAGGTATACACCCCTAAATGGTCGAACCCCAACAAGCTTAGAAAAGAAATTTGTGAATGTTTTCTTAAGTATCATGATGTATGGCCGAAATGGATAGGACCTATGCATGAGAACAACTAGTGAAAATCATCTCCTAAGGCATTTCATCAAAAAGGGCTGAACCTATGTCAAGAGGAATATTAAGTTTAGATCTTTAATTTTAGAACTATGTACTAAGGATGGTTATGTTATTAGGCCGAACCAAAGGGACAAGAAAGGACCAGAACCACCTTGAACTCTTGGGAAGTGATAAGACAAGACTATTGTGTAAGTGATTTATGGTTGTTGAAGCGGCTACCCTATGGTTGCCACCCCTTTATGTTAAAGTGAGGTTTGACTGCAATATGTTATATGATGCATTACATGATATGTTTGGTTGTTTGGAACTAATGTTTATTCATGCAAGTTTTGTAAGATGGCCTGTGCACTAATACCACAGAGGCAACCTGACGAGGACCCTGGGTATTCGTCCATAAGACCATGGAGAGTAATTGCCATGGCAGGATTGGTATGATGACATGAAAGCATGATTATTTTCCAAACTATGTTTCCAATGTTTTGCCATTCTATTATTGTACATGTTATTATGTGACTATTGCAGGAGTAAGCATCATGGTTTGGAGGTTGCTCCAACTGTGAGTCCTTACTGAGACCCCCAATCTCACCCCTCTTTGGGGAAACCCACTTTCAGGAAAAAAATGACTAAATGGGTAAGACAGGGAAGGAGGCTGGTACGAGTTGAAGAGGAACCTGCGCAACCACGTGCAGTTGATAATGACTCCAAAATAACGGAGATATTTGAGAACTTACTGGCCGAAGGAAGGCTCTTGGAGGCAGACTATATTATATCTGCTCTAGCTGGGCCCATGTGGCTTGAATAGGCACCTTCCTAAGGGTGTACCTAAGTTCTAATTTGGGATGACTGTAATAGACTATGCCACTTAGATTATTTTGAACCTCTTATATGCCTTTGAAGTACTATATTTTGGAATGTTTATGTTTTTATGGACTTATGAATTTAGTAGGAAAGATTAAGTAACATAAGCCATTATCCGCATAAGACACTTAAGTAACTACCCACTAGGTAGTAGTCAACACTAAAATTATGATCATGTAAGTGAGCTCCTAAAATAGCGCATAAGTATAAGTAGGGTAACCAAGTAGAGATTAATTTGTAAGTAGACCGTAGACAAAGAAAAAGAGAAACTCATGACTAGAGGAATAGATAAGTTAGGGGAATGAACGAAATTAATTCCCATTAGTAAATTTTAAGTTAACCACGCTTAAGTACATGGATTCCGCGCATTGAATGTCAAGCAATGTTACACCTTTGATGGCCTCATTAAGGGTGTTACATTTTTATGGTATCAGAGCAAATTTCTGATCTTTAGGATGAGAATTACACTCTAACTCCTTTATTTTACCTGTAACATATGTGCAGCATTATGCCTCCACGTAGGGTACCTACTCGCAGTAACCCGCAAGGACAAGAGGACATACAAGGCCAGATTAACACCCTACGGGACACCATTACCCAGATGCAGACTAATGCAGGGGAAATGTTCCAAAATATTTTGAATGAAATCAGGCGCCACCCTCACAACGCGACCAATAATAATAATGTCGCAAGTGGCTCAGGCACTGGAGGAACAGGTAGTGGTGGACCCCAACCGCAGCCAGAACAAGGAGCGGCTGGCCGAAATAATCAAGATCTGCTGCTGACATTTAGGAAGCACAAGCCACCCTCCTTTCAGGGAGGACACGATCCAATAGTAGCTGTGCAGTGGCTACAGGCCATGGACAAAATATTCAGAGTGGTTCAATGCACCGATGATCAAAAGGTGCTATTCTCAGTATATATGTTGGAAGGAGACGCCCATCATTGGTGGGCTAATGCGTCCCAACCCTTGGTGATGCAAAATGTGGCAATTTCGTGGGCCATGTTCGAAGAAATGTTCTTGGAAAAGTATTTCCCGATGTCAATCCGGGATAGCAAGCAAGGCGAGTTTGATCGACTCGTGCAAGGAACCATGACGGTGGATCAGTATCATGCTAAATTCAACGAACTACTCCGACTGGCAACTTACCGAGGAACTATGCCCATGCCAGACTTCCTGGCAGCAAAATTTCAAAGGGGTTTATCCGCTAGGATTGCGGAACTGGTAGCTGGCAACGACCCCTGTGACCTAGCCACCCTGGTGAACAGATGTAGAAAGGTGGAAGCGATAGGATTGCAAGCAAGGAAGCCTGCAGAGACCAGCGGATCTGGAACCAAAGCTCCGATGGCTAAGAATGGACAATGGAGAGGAAAACGCGAAGGCAGACCGTGGCAGCCCAGGCGTGATGGTAACAAGTTCAAGAGGCCCGGGAATCCTCGGGGAAATGGCAACAGGGCTCCCAATTGCCCCAAATGTAAGAAGGCCCATTTTGGCAACTGTTTGAATGGGTCGACACAATGTTACAAGTGCGGCCAAGAAGGACACTTCATCAAAGATTGTCCACAATGGGGAGAACAACAGACAGCCGCTGAGGCGCCAAGAGTGGGCAGAGTGTACACGCTGGATCAACATGTGGCGGACCAGGCGGCCGAACTAGTTAAAGGTACGATCAATATATGTGATGAAGAACTATCTGTTTTATTTGACTCTGGTGCGACCAATTCCTTCATTGCTGATTATGTGGCAAAAGCCTTTAACCTAACTATGAGCCCAATGCAATCCCCTATGCAAGTCACCTCTGCGACGGGGGAAGTGACAGTGTCTCACTTCACATGTAGAGGTGTAGAATTCAGATACAAAGGAAAGAAGTACAACCAAGACTTCATAATCCTCCCCTTAGCCAAACTGAACCTGATTTTGGGAATGGATTGGCTGGCCAAACAACACGTAGTAATTGATTGTAACAGCCGAAGTATAATAGTCGGCAGGGATATGATGGGGACCCCACTCCCCAATACTCCACCGGTCGAATCGGGAGATTGCACCCTCATGCTAATAGCCGGTCTAGTAGGTGCGAGCGAGATCCCGTTGATGAACATTCCCGTGGTCAAAGAATTCGAGGATGTATTTCCTGACGACATTACCACCTTTCCCCCTGAAAGGGAAGTGGAGTTTTCTATTGAACTTATTCCCGGGACTGGACCAATCTCAATTGCACCCTACCGTATGTCTCCCCTTGAATTGGTAGAATTGAAGAAGCAATTAGAAGACCTGCTAGGGAAGAATTTCATCCGACCCAGTGTATCCCCGTGGGGAGCACCAGTTCTATTCGTAAGGAAGAAGGACGGATCAATGAGACTTTGCACAGACTATCGGCAACTCAACAAAGTGACTGTCAAGAACAAATACCCATTGCCTCGTATCGAGGACTTAATTGATCAGTTAAGAGGTGCAAAGGTGTTTTCGAAGATTGATCTTCGATCAGGATATCATCAGATCCGGATCAAACCGGAGGACATCCCGAAGACAGCTTTCAGATCAAGATACGGGCACTATGAGTACTTGGTCATTCCCTTCGGATTGACTAATGCCCCGGCAGTATTCATGAGCTACATGAACCAGATCTTCCAACCTTACTTGGATCGATTCGTGGTCGTATTCATCGATGACATACTGATATACTCGAAGAGCAAAGAAGAGCATGAAGAACACTTGAGAATTGTGCTACAGGTATTGCGGGAGAAACAACTGTATGCGAAACCATCAAAGTGTGAATTCTGGTTGCCAGAGATTCAGTTTCTTGGACATGTAATTTCAGAGAAAGGAGTAGCAGTGGATCCCAGCAAGATTGAAGCAGTAGTAGATTGGGAACGACCAAAGACTGTCACAGAGATAAGGAGCTTCCTTGGACTAGCAGGATACTATCGGAGATTCATTGAAGGATTCTCGAAGCGGGTATTGCCACTTACCCGATTGACAAGAAAGCAGGTCCCTTTTGTGTGGACAGAGGAATGTGAAGCTTGCTTCCAAGAGTTAAAGAGAATGTTGACTACAGCTCCAGTACTGACACTGCCAGACCCGGAGGAACCATTTGAGGTATACTGTGATGCCTCCAAGATAGGCTTGGGATGTGTACTGATGCAGCATGGCAGACCAGTAGCATATGCATCCCGACAGTTGAAGCCGCATGAAGAAAACTACCCCACTCACGATCTAGAACTAGCAGCAATCGTGTTTGCCCTGAAGATATGGCGTCATCACCTGTACGGTGCAACCACAACAGTTTATAGCGATCACAAGAGCCTCAAGTATTTGTTTGATCAAAAGGAACTGAACATGAGACAGCGTCGTTGGATGGAGTTCATAAAGGACTACAACTTTGAATTGCAATACCATCCCGGCAAGGCGAACGTAGTTGCAGATGCCTTGAGCAGAAAAACCAGAATGGTCACAAGCATGATGATAGCCGAGCATCAACTGATAGAGGACTTCCGAAACTTAGGCCTAGCAGTGATGAATAGCGAATGCGAGGCCGAGTATTGGGCGGTGCAGATCACCGACGAACTACTAGAAAAGATCAAACAGGCTCAGCAAGCCGTCGACTGTTTAAAGAGGCTAAGGAATCAATCTGGTGTGAGCCTGAACCAGCAAGGCATAATTACCTTCCAAGGGAGAATAGTTGTCCCTACGAAGCTCTTGAGAGAGGAAGTCATGGAGCTAGCACATAAGAGCCAATACTCAATACACCCAGGAGCCACCAAGATGTACGCAGACTTGAAAAAGAATTTCTGGTGGAAAGGAATGAAGAGAGATGTGGGAGGATACGTAAGCAAGTGCATGGTGTGTCAGAAAGTAAAGATTGAGCATCAGCGGCCGGCAGGCACCCTACAGCCCTTGAGCATCCCCGAGTGGAAATGGCAGAGTATATCTATGGACTTCGTAACCAGCCTACCCAGAACTCAAGCAGGCTATGATGCCATCTGGGTAGTGGTCGACAGATTGACCAAATCAGCTCACTTTATACCGGTAAAAGGAACTTACACGACAGAGAAATTGGCTCAGATTTATGTAAAAGAGATTGTAAGATTACATGGCGTCCCTGAGAGCATAATCAGTGATCGGGATCCTAAGTTTACGTCCCGGTTCTGGTATTCATTACAGCAGGCGTTTGGGACCCAACTGCGATTGAGCACGGCATATCACCCCCAAACAGATGGGCAGACAGAAAGAACAATACAAACACTTGAAGACATGTTAAGAGCCTGCGCTTTAGAGAAGGAAGGTTGTTGGGATCAGTATCTGCCATTGGCAGAATTCTCTTACAATAACAGTTATCATGCCAGTATCGGTATGGCCCCGTATGAAGCACTTTATGGAAGGAGGTGTCGTACACCTGTATGCTGGGAAGAAGTGGGCGACAGAGAAATGTTCGGGCCGGACATGGTGAAAGAAACGACAGAGCAGATTAAGATGATCCGCGACAGGTTGCGGAAAGCCCAAGATCGGCAGAAAAGTTATTATGACTTGAAGCACCGACCCCTAGAATTTGAAGTAGGGGATCATGTGTTCATCAAGCTCTCCCCTGTTACTGGTGTTGGTAGAGCTCTCGGTGTAAAGAAGTTAAGCCCACGCTATATCGGTCCCTATCAGATTCTGAAAAGGGTAGGACCAGTAGCCTATCAGTTAGCATTACCACCCAATCTGGCAAATCTTCACGATGTATTCCATGTAAGCCAATTAAAGAAATATTTGGCAGATCCCTCACATGTGGTGTTACCGGATGCTGTGGAAGTAAGACCCAACTTGAAGATTCCGGTAGTACCCTACAAAATTCTAGACAGAGAAGAGAAGCGCCTTCGCAGCAAGGTGATACCAATGGTAAAGGTACAATGGCAAGGAAGGACTACCGAAGAAGCAACCTGGGAGCGAGAAGACGAGATCCGGCAGAAGTACCCCGACTTAGAATGTTTGTAATTTTCGGGACGAAAATTTTATTAGGTAGGGTGGATGTAATAACCCAAAAATCTTGTACTCGAAATTAGCCTAATGAAATGAAATGAAAAGGGATCAAGTCCATATTCAGTGAACGAGTAGCCTTGAATAAGCAACATTAGTCATAAGTTAGAACCCATTTTAAATAAGATAAGTAGTAACTTAACCCAATGTGGTTTAAAGCCCAAACAATGTCATAGCCCAACCCACTTAAGAATATAAATAAGTTAAGATCAAGTGAGAAAGGATATAAGCCCAAAGCAATGCAAGCCCATTTTATGAATTGAATAAGGAATAGCCCAATTAGTAAGTACATAAAGACCCAAGCCCACACCACTCAAACAAAGCCTAAGCCCATTTACTAATGATCAAACCTCTCCATCAACACTATTGGGCCGAAAACACCACTATGCCCAATCCAATTCAAAGATAAGCCCTAGATGAGGTGGCAACACATGATAGGAAGAATTTGTATGAAGTTACACCTCCCCACATGATAACTTCGGCCATGACAAGGAGAGAAGGAAAGGAAGTTGTGTTCACATTCCCCTAGGCGCTAAATAAGGAAGGAAAAGTGATGAAGGAGTTTGTGTAAGAAATACTCCAAACCTAACCAATGCATGTGACTTACTTTAACCAAAAGCAACATTACTTTCCCTTAAGCTACCTTGGAGGGCGCACACATGACAAGAAAAGGAAAGCTTTCTTCTTACACACTCAAGTCATGCATGACACAAGTCTTTCCATCTCCCAAGGTAACACATCAAGGGAACATAAACCAAGATTCCCTTCATAAAAGTAGGCTCACTTTCCCTCTTCCCTAGGCGCACAAGTCTTCCCCAATGCATGATTAAAAAGGTGAAGCCACCTTTTCTCCTTCTCCCTAGGCACACGCGGTCACCAAGGAGTCACATGACCAAACCCTTCACTTCCTCTCAACCTTGGCCAAACAACAAAGGAAGCAAGGAAACCCTAGTTCAAATTCACACTCAACCCTCCTTGAATTATGAGCTTTCATCATGAATAGACTTGAATAAAAAATTAGGAAAATATCTTCCCTCTTTCCCCCTATGTCACGGCCATCAACTAAGGCAAGCAAGGATTGCTTTTCTCTCACTCAAACCTCTCACCAAGACCAAACAAATGCCAAGTGTAATACATGCAAAGGTCACAAAGAACAACCATCTCTCCTCCCTTTACATGTTCGGCCATTCCATCAACAAAGACAAGGAAAGATGTCTCACACTCAAGCATCACTCACTCACCACCAATGCATGTGAATAACTTCCTCCACACTCTCAAGTAACACTCAAGCACCCCTAAACCTAATACCCCAAGGAAATGATGACTAGGCTTGAATAAAAGAACAAGCAAAGAGCTTCCTCCTCCCCCTAAGGCCGTGAAGCACTAAGCATCAAGACAAAGAATCCTTCTCCCTCACACCTTGGCTTCGGCCATCCCTTTCCCAAACAAACCAAGCAAGTAAAATACTCAAACACTTCATCCTTCTCTACTCCTAAGCCTCGGCCATAGCAAGTTCAAGGACCTAGGATCATCTCAAAATTATTCTAAGCTCTCCAAACCCTCTTGTCTTCACCCACATAGGTAAGGTAAAGGCTTCACCTCATTTCGTTTGGTGTAGACTAAGGATCCCTAAGTTTCCACTCTCTTTGTGTAGCAAGAGACCAAGAGGTTGTTGGAAGCAACTCTCAACTCAAGGCTCCTTGAAGATCACGTGTGAAGCATTAGATAAAGCTGTATTATCATCATTAAGGTAAGACCTCATCTCTTCAAGCTAGTAGAATGAACCCTAACCACTCTACATGACTAGATCTTGGACTAATAAAGCCATGCATGCATCTATCATCCTAGAAATCATCTCCTATTTTATACCATCTCTACATGGCCGAACTTAAATGATATGCATGCACTCTCCAAATCTTCAAAACATTGGCTAAACAACCTAAACCTAAAATGGCCGAATGTGATGTATAGGGAAGTATAGTCTAAAGTCTGATTTAAGGATCAACCATTTTATATGAGCATTTAAGCCATGAACATGTTATCAAAAATGTCCTCTAGGTATACACCCCTAAATGGTCGAACCCCAACAAGCTTAGAAAAGAAATTTGTGAATGTTTTCTTAAGTATCATGATGTATGGCCGAAATGGATAGGACCTATGCATGAGAACAACTAGTGAAAATCATCTCCTAAGGCATTTCATCAAAAAGGGCTGAACCTATGTCAAGAGGAATATTAAGTTTAGATCTTTAATTTTAGAACTATGTACTAAGGATGGTTATGTTATTAGGCCGAACCAAAGGAACAAGAAAGGACCAGAACCACCTTGAACTCTTGGGAAGTGATAAGACAAGACTATTGTGTAAGTGATTTATGGTTGTTGAAGCGGCTACCCTATGGTTGCCACCCCTTTATGTTAAAGTGAGGTTTGACTGCAATATGTTATATGATGCATTACATGATATGTTTGGTTGTTTGGAACTAATGTTTATTCATGCAAGTTTTGTAAGATGGCCTGTGCACTAATACCACAGAGGCAACCTGACGAGGACCCTGGGTATTCGTCCATAAGACCATGGAGAGTAATTGCCATGGCAGGATTGGTATGATGACATGAAAGCATGATTATTTTCCAAACTATGTTTCCAATGTTTTGCCATTCTATTATTGTATATGTTATTATGTGACTATTGCAGGAGTAAGCATCATGGTTTGGAGGTTGCTCCAACTGTGAGTCCTTACTGAGACCCCCAATCTCACCCCTCTTTGGGGAAACCCACTTTCAGGAAAAAAATGACTAAATGGGTAAGACAGGGAAGGAGGCTGGTACGAGTTGAAGAGGAACCTGCGCAACCACGTGCAGTTGATAATGACTCCAAAATAACGGAGATATTTGAGAACTTACTGGCCGAAGGAAGACTCTTGGAGGCAGACTATATTATATCTGCTCTAGCTGGGCCCATGTGGCTTGAATAGGCACCTTCCTAAGGGTGTACCTAAGTTCTAATTTGGGATGACTGTAATAGACTATGCCACTTAGATTATTTTGAACCTCTTATATGCCTTTGAAGTACTATATTTTGGAATGTTTATGTTTTTATGGACTTATGAATTTAGTAGGAAAGATTAAGTAACATAAGCCATTATCCGCATAAGACACTTAAGTAACTACCCACTAGGTAGTAGTCAACACTAAAATTATGATCATGTAAGTGAGCTCCTAAAATAGCGCATAAGTATAAGTAGGGTAACCAAGTAGAGATTAATTTGTAAGTAGACCGTAGACAAAGAAAAAGAGAAACTCATGACTAGAGGAATAGATAAGTTAGGGGAATGAACGAAATTAATTCCCATTAGTAAATTTTAAGTTAACCACGCTTAAGTACATGGATTCCGCGCATTGAATGTCAAGCAATGTTACACCTTTGATGGCCTCATTAAGGGTGTTACACCACACCCTCAATATTGCCAGAATAATAAAGAAAAAGAAAGAAAGAAACATATATTTCATATGGTATTGACAAGCATCTGTTGACAAGCCACACCCTCAATCTTCTATTTTCAAGAAAAAAAAAGAAACATACTGTATTTTCAAGAAAAGAAAAAAGAAAAGAAAAACGAAATCAAAAGAAAAGAAAAGCAAGAACATAATGGAAAAGCCACACCCTCAATATTTCCAGAATAATAAAGAAAAAGAAAAAAAGAAACATATATATTTCGTATGGTATTGACAAGCAACTGTTGACAAGCCACAACCTCAATCTTCTATTTTAAAGAAAAAAAAAGAAACATACTGTATTTTCAAGAAAAGAAAAAAGAAAAGAAAAAAGAATACAGTCGAATATCAGCAAGAAATATAAGCAAGAATATGATGTCTGGGCAGACAGAAACAAAAGCATACAATCGAACATCCACAGTTATCAAGAAAAAAAAGAAACGAAATCAAAAGAAAAGAAAAGCAAGAACATAATGGAAAAGCCACACCCTCAATATTGCCAGAATAATAAAGAAAAAGAAAGAAAGAAACATATATATTTCGTATGGTATTGACAAGCAACTGTTGACAAGCCACACCCTCAATCTTCTATTTTCAAGAAAAAAAAGAAACATACTGTATTTTCAAGAAAAGAAAAAAGAAAAGAAAAATGAAATCAAAAGAAAAGAAAAGCAAGAACATAATGGAAAAGCCACACCCTCAATATTGCCAGAATAATAAAGAAAAAGAAAGAAAGAAACATATATATTTCGTATGGTATTGACAAGCAACTGTTGACAAGCCACACCCTCAATCTTCTATTTTCAAGAAAAAAAAAAAAACATATTGTATTTTCAAGAAAAGAAAAAAGAAAAGAAAAAAGAACACAGTCGAATATCAGCAAGAAATATCAGCAAGAAACCCACATACTCAATCTTTTCAAGCAAGAAATATCAGCACATAATCAAACATTTTCAAGAAAAAAAAAGAAAAGAGAAGAAAAGAAAGGGCAGAAGTAACATACCAGGTATTGACACCTTTGTAGGAGTGTTGCCAAACAATACAGGCTGGTTGGGTCATCATCTACTTGCATCCCATCTCCCATATTCACCAATTCCATTGTCTTGATAAAACAATCCAAGAACAAGAGAAAGAAACAAACAAGAACAAGAGAAAGAAACTAGGAAACCCAAAGAAACCAAGAAAACTTTAAGAAGGAGTGAAAACAGAGAAAGAAACCCTAAGAAAACCTTAAGAAAACAGAGAAAGAAACCCTAAGAAAACCTTAAGAAGAGTGAAAAGAGAGAAAGAAAATTTTTAATTTATATTTTTTGGCGGCAAAACTATGATGATCGTTGTATTCTCTTAACTCTTAACTCGTAAGTTATTTTCGTCCCTCTGAAGTTCTAATTTAGCTACTCTTAAAATTTATTATATTTACTAATTTATATTAGCTAATGTATATACATATTAAAAAATATATGTGTGGATGGACAGCTGAGAAATATATATTCTAATTTTAAGGAAATAAAATTCATTTTAATTATTAAAAATATGAGACATGATTGGGTTGAGAAAAAATTCATCACAATATATATATATATATATATATATATATATATATATATATATAATTCATTATAGTTTGACTAATTACTTTGATTAATTTAATAAAAAAACCCGCGATTCACACTAAAATAAATATAATCATAATAATATTTATTAAAAAATTGGCTTTACTAAATGCTAACATCTTTTAAACAAGAGTAACAGAAGAAAGCTTGAGAAGAAGCATTTACAAAGACCTTAATCTAGATGACTTTAAAGAAACTTTGGTTATTGATACCACCATTTAGAAAAAAATTCAACAGACGCTTAAACGAGGATTAAAATGCAATGAACATTATTTACCCCCCCCCCCCCCCAAAAAAAAAAACAGAAATGCAAAGAAGATTGAGAGAAGACAATCTTAGAGTTCTATTGGTTGTGTCCCCACAATCACAACTTAATACCAGAGAGGTGACTACTTCAGTTGTTTGATGAAATACTTCTGAGGGATCTACACCACAGAACATTGGCAGGACCTTGGTATATTTGGTTCTGCTCCGCTCCATTATTACCTCCTTAAAACATTTCCAGAGAAAATAGTGTTTACTATTTTCTCTGGAAATGTTTTGAGAAAACAATAACATAAACACTATTTTGAAACGCCTCATCATTATCATGTAAAAAAAACACTAGTTGTTTGTTGGGTGCACATGCAAAGAAGAGAGTGGTTCTGATCTGTAATATAATGGGGTAGGTGGTGGCGGTTTCGGTGAACTGAAGACAATGGATCTATGGAAGTGAAATGAGAGTCCAAAGATAATGTAAAGTGAGAGAGAATGGACAGATCGCAGCAATAAGTTTTTGAGAAAGGTGAAAGAGAGAGACACGTAGAGATAGAAAGGTAGGAAGCGGAAAAGCTCAAGAGAGAATAGTGGACGCAAAAAAATAAAAGCAAGCTCTCTTGTCAAATCACAACTTTCACATTAGGTGAAATGAGGACTGACAAAAGTAATTAATGGCTCTGATCTCTGATCAACAGAAAAGTAGTATCTCTCTCCTATTCTCCAAATAAACTTTAATCTCATACTACCATCCTTATAAACAAGAGAATACATCGATATCAGGAGCAAGGGACTCTTTCTGTAGGGAAAAAGCGAAAGACTATGCATGACACCAGAGATTATAAACTACAGAATAGGTGAATGAATGATACAGGGCTACACAGCACAGCTAAATAGTTTTAATATAATAATCAATGGAGTCATAGCAGCAGGGATTTTAACTACAATTGTTTAAAATTAAAAAAAAATGATATACTATTTAATATGTTTAGAATTTAAAAAAAATAATAATAATATTCTTCATCTTCAATCTTTATTAATAATTTGATAATATCACACTATCATTTTTGGAAAGAAAAAAGATTCAAAATTCCATAAGAAGCCAAGTTTTTGAGAAAGGTGAAAGAGAGAGACACGTATAGAAAGGTAGGAAGTGGAAAAGCTCAGGAGAGATGCAAGGAACCAAATAAAGCTCTCTTGTCAAATCACAAATTAGGTGCTCTGAGGATGTGACTCTGACTCTGATCTCTGATCAACAGAACAGTAGTCTAGCATCTCTCCTATTCCCCAAATAAAGTAACACAAACAGCGCAATTAAACTTCAATCTTATTAAGAAATTTTTCAAATTCATTTATGTATTTATTTTCTTCTCTTTAAATTAATCACACACTAAACTTAAACAACTTTTAATTAACCTCCTCTTATATACATGCATGTTTTTAAAAGCAGAGGCAAAAAGTAATAATACTGAGTGAACCGAAACAGAGCTTCTAAGATTCATTCAGTTATATATAAGAAACTTAACACTACAAACAAAAGTAATAATACAGACAGATACAATGAATGAACCATCATAGAGCACAAACAAATATACATACATGACACGTACAGTATTAATAATGAGGATTTAAGAAAAAATAAAGGTATGGCATGGTATGGAGGGGAAGTTACCTTATCCTCAGCATTCAGCAGCAAGTAAAGGAAGATTATTGAGAAGAATCTCAACTCAAGAGGCTCAGTGTCGGGGGCCATCAAGAGGACTAGCTCAGAAATGCCTCTGTTCAGTGTCTTTTTTGAGCTGAGCTACAAATACAAAAAGAAATACATGTTTTATGGTCGCTGAAACAAAAAAAAAGAAAGAAAAAAAACGCAATAACACACTTAAAATAAATGGAAGAACCAATGAAATGAAATGAAAGCAGAGGCGAAAGAAAGTTCCTTTCCTGTGAGTTGAGCTGCTGCTTGTAGTTGGTAGCTTATCTTGTTGAACAAGATCTTCAACAGTATTGTTATTGTGAGTTGAGCTGAGCATCGGCCAAAGGTAACCACCATTTTTGTGATTTGATTGAAAGAAAGAAAGAAAACTTGAAGAAGAACATTCATTCAAGTCAGATTCAATGAATCGTTTGTTTAGAAGGAAGAGAAGATAACGAAAAGAAAAGGTAACCAACCATTTTTGTGATTTGATTGAAGGGTGAGAAGAGAAGAGAAGAGGGGGCTTAGGGTTTTTCTGTGGTGGAGAAGAGAGAGAGGGAGAAGAAAGAGAGGAATGAGTGAGTGTAATTAAATTAAATCCCGCCCAATTAAATTACATTTTTTACGTTTAAGCTAGATGCCAGTGAAAATTAAAATTAAACAATGAAAACATATATGTACGAGTAAACAAGAGAATACATCGATATCAGTAGCAAGGACTCTCTTTGGGGGAAAAGATACAAGGATTATAGACTACAGAATAGGTGAATGAATGATACAGTGCTACACAGCACAGCTAGATAGTTTTATTATGATAACACTATCATTTTTTGGAAACAAAAAAAGCTTCAAAATTCCCTAAGAAGCCAAGATTTTGAGAGAGTGAAAGAGAGAGACACGTAGAGAGAGAGAGAGAGAAAGGTAGGAGCTCAGGAGAGAAGCAAGGAAGCAAAAAAAAGAAGAAGTGCGCAATTAATAACCAATAAAGCTCTCTTGTCAAATCACAACATTAGGTGCTCTGAGGATCTGACTCTGATCTTCGATCAACAGAACAGTAGTCTAGCATCTCTCCTATTCCCTAAATAAAGTAACACAAACAGCGCAATTAAACTTCAGTCTTATTAAGAAATTTTTCAAATCCATTTTTTTATTTATTTTCTTCTCTTTAAATTAATCACACACTAAACTTAAACAACTATTAAGCTCCTCTTATATACTTTTTAAAAGCAGAGGCAAAGTAATAATACTGAGTGAACTGAAACTGAGCTTCTAAGATTCATTCAGTTATAAAAAACTTATCACTACAAACAAAAGTAACAATACAGATACAATGAATAAACCATAGACTATAGAGCACAAACAAATACATGACGTACAGTATTAATAATGAGGATTTAAGAAAAAATAAAGGTATGGTATGGTATGGTATCGGAAGTTACCTTATCCTCAGCAGCAAGTAAAGGAAGATTTTTGAGAAGAAACTCAAGAGGCTCAGAGTCGGGTGCCATCAAGAGGAGAAATGCCTCTGTTCAGTGTCTTTTTTAAGCTGAGCTACAAATACAAATAAAATTACATGTTTTATGGTCGATGAAACAAAAAGAAAAAAGAAAAAAACGCAATAACACACTTAAAATAAATGGTAGAACCAACGAAATGAAATGAAATGAAATAAAAGCAGAGGCGAAAGAAATTTCCTTTCCTGTGAGTTGAGGAGCTGCTTGTAGTTGGTAGCTTATCTTGTTGAACAAGATCTTCAACAGTATTGTTATTGTGAGTTGAGCTGAGCTTGATTGAAGAGAAGAGAAGAGAAGAGAAGGGGGCTAGGCTTAGGGTTTTTCTTTGGTGGAGAAGAGAGAGAGAGAAGAAAGAGAGGAATGAGTGAGAGTTATTAAATTAAATCCCGCCCAATTTTAGATGAAAAATCTTTGGAAATTGTAAATTGTAAATTTGTGATCTGAGATGAGACTGCATCTGTATGTTTCGGATTATGCATTGAGAGGTGAGAGAGACTAAGAGCAATGGTTGGTTATTTTGATCAGTTTTGTTTTGGCCCAATCCAATCCATCTTTAATTAATTATAATAAAACTTTAAATTTTAATATTTGTGCTGAAATCAAATTATTATAGATTACCTGCTAAAAAGCGCGCGCGTGGTCAAGTGTCCAAAGCACATTACATTGATTTGCATTGGATAGGGCCACACTTGACTTGACAATCAGACACTACACTACACTGAGTAAAAGCAATGCAATGAATGGACTTGGGTCGGGTGTTATTTTCAGCAGCATCATCTTTGTTTTGTTTTGTTTTTGGCCCAATCCAATCCAAATATCCAATCCATCTTTGTTTTGTCACTTACATACATCGAGGAGGGAGGGATTTCTTAATTCTAAATAAATAAATGTTAATTAAAATGCTAATTAATATATCTGATTCTATATCCTATACTATACTACCGTAGAAGGAGAGGAGGGGGGAATAAATTATTATTATTAACTACTCAATGAAAGAATTAAATTATAGAACAGTTTCGGATCTTAAAAAAATTATTTAGAAAGTATCTCATAGACTTTCTTTTACATAGAGGGCCTATAAACTTATAGGCCGACCTATTTTATATTATTTATTTTAAATTAAATAAATAAATTATTCTTTTAATGGTTTTGAATAATAAAATTATATTATTTAATTATTTTCTTTAATTATTGAACGTCTTGTAGGCTTAAACAGGCTAACAAGTCTATGTCAAGACTTTTGTTTTTTAAATATACGTCATGCTAAATTTATAATTTGGGCGTGCACAAGCTAAAGCCTATCTCTATCCAGCCTATTTACACCCCCTACTTTTAACAATGGTTTTTCGTTATTTATTAAATGTGAGTACTATAAACATGCTTTTAACGTTGGTTGGCCCGCCCCGCCCCGCCACCAACCCGCCAAAAACGGGACAGGGCGGGTTAACCCGCCATTAAATATGGGTGGGAAAAATGAACTCACCCCGTTTTATGGTGGGTTGGCGGGTTGGCGGGTCAACCCACCAACCCGTCAATTAAAAAAATAAATAATTAAAATTTAAAAATAAATTATATTTTATTAATTTTTCTAATATTATTTTATTTTATTTCACATTTCTTTTAATTTTTCTCAATCTCAATCTTAAATGTATACTAATATTTGTCAAAACATTCTTTAGGAACTTATTCTTTATTTTTTCTAAGAAGTACTAATGTAAAAAAAAAATTGGATATCACAAAAATTTAATGACAAATGAAATACTACTTAATTGTAAAATATATATATATATAACCCGACGGGTCAACCCGTTTTGACCCACTTCTAGGCGGGGCGGGTTGAAGTGGGTTGGTGGGTTGAAAATCTCAACCCAACTCGTCCCGTTTTGGCGGGTTGACCCGCCGGGCAGTGGCGGAGCCACGTTGTGGCCTACAGTTGCCTTGGCACTGGCTTATTTAGCCACGTTCATTTAGCTACATTTGAAAAGTAGCAAATTCTGTTCAAATTTTTTGAAAATTAGCCACGTTTTGGTCGTAGCCAAAGAACCGTAGCTATTTGGGCACTAGCTGAATTTTTTGGCACTTGCTAACATGTCATGCTGGCTCTGCCACTGCCGTCGTGCTCAACCCATATTGTCACCCCTAAATTTACATATAAAGTAGAGTCATCAAAACAGGCTATCTCTTCCTGTTAGGCCCTAGCTCGCACGAGTTAAGGCAAAAAATCCTACAAATAAAAAAGCCTGCATGAGCCAAAAACTTATATAATCCCACGAGATAGGGCCTGTCCACGAGCCAAAATTTCATATAAGTCAATCATTTGTCATTAATTAAAATTGTGACAGTAGCAAACAGGCATCGCCAAAACCTTATCTGAAACTTCCATCCCTGATCCATCTACCGCTCCCAACTTCTACACTATATAATCAACTATAATGGAAAGAACAAAAAATCTTTACGTAATCCTCCAAGACAAGCAATCAATGAGATAAAATAAACCATGTTGTCATATAATTGAATGGAAATTGATTTCTCCGGAGAAACTATTCCCCTATTACAGACTCATAAAAATGTCTCATCCATCTTTTTTCTTTAATATAATGAGTCCCGTATATTTAATGGGTATGCAGAAGAGGAATAATTTCTTCTGCAACATGAGAAACTAGGAAAACTATTGCCACTTTGTTATTCCTCACTTTAACATAAATTCGTTACATTAATTATGCATTTGCTACTTTAGACTAATAACCAACAAAATAGCTTTAGGCTTCTTTTCAATGGTATGAGATTCACCATTATTGCCTTTATTTTATTTAGCTGTTGATTTCATTAGCAATTTTCGTCTAGCTTCTTTCCTTTGTCATTTTTTTCTATCATCCCACCATAGCGGAATGTGGTTGACCCAATTCGCAATTCAACATATAGCTATGAGTTATGAAAGTGCTTGATGAAGTTGAGGTGAAAGTAAAGGATGGGGACAGTGAATTCAGAAAATATCTCTGTCCTTTGCAGAATCAGCATCATCGAAATTCAAAACTTAGATAGAAATATAAACCATCCAAATGGAAAAATAAAAGGACGTTTGAAAAATAAACACCAAAAATGAGAAAGATCATGTGGCAGATAGTAGGGGTGTTAACGGGCCGAGCCGAGCCGAGCTTTGATCTTAACGGGCCAAGCCTGTATTTAAACGTGTCAGACTGGCCTTAGCCTGTTACCTGTTACGAATATAATATTAGCTTGTGGCCTGGTTCGTTTACAAAAAATAAAAGCCTGTCTCAAGCCTGTGGCCTGTTTATTTATTAAAAATAAAAACCTTACATTCCAATTTGTAGCCGTATTCAGCCCATTAATCATGCACTGATATGTATTTTTTTGTAAGAAAATAATAGTTGTTTCTTTTATAATAAAAAAACATTAATATTAAAAAATCAAAATAACAACATCACCTTTACTTTATTTTACGTTGCTTTTCCTTAATTTTCTTCCACATTCTAGATTTTTTACATTAAATTTTCTTCCACATTTCTTAATATTCTAGATTTTTTACACTAGATTTGAACCCCACCAATAAATTTTCTTCCACATTTTACATTAATTTTTCTTCCACGGTCGCCGCCATAAGCATCATTATAAGCCGTGGAATCCGCATGGCTTATAAAAATAGATGATGAACATGACTTCATTTACCTGTTGGTGGGACGATGACTTAGATCGGGGAGAAGAGATAGAGCAGAGACAGAAAACTGAGAAAAGGATGTTGAAATGATTAATATAAAAATATAAAAAATAAATAAATTTAATGTATACGGGCCAGCCTCCAAGGCTTCAAGGCCGGGCTTGGCTATGAAAGCCTGAGGCCTTTTAAATAAAAAAGCTTTTGCATGAGTATAAGTCTGGGCTTAATAATAAAAAAAGACGAGCCGAGCCGAAACGGGTCGGGCCTAAGGCCCCTGATAGGCCCTTGGCCTTATTATCACCCCTAGCGGATAGCATAAGTCCCACCACACCTAATAATTTCAATCATTTTTACCTTTCAAGAATCAAGTACTGGATTCGAGATAATTTACACTTTCAATCCCAGCCACTTTACCTTGAAGATCATCTGTGAAAATACACATGATAAAGCCCAAAAATGGTCAAATAGCCTACATAGTATACACAGCTAACCTCATACACATGCATAATTAAAGTGAACTTTCTTCTTTTCCTTTTTTTCCTAAAATACAAGTATTGCTGAGTTTTAAATGCACACCTACACGGTGTCTCATACCCTTTTATAAAATTTACACATTTTAAATTGGAAAAATTAATTGTCATTTTTTTTTGTAAACAATTAATTGTCATTTTAAATTAGATGACGTTTATTTTAGGTCTCTCTGCTTCTAATTATACAGAGGAAAGAAAATATTAAAAATCATTAAATATATATTAAAACGATATAATTTTATTTAGAATAATATAAAATCATGTCCTTTAAAATAAAAAATATTTTCCCTTTTTTTTTGTAACTAAATATTTTCCCTTTAAAATTTAGAAAAGAGGAATAAAAAAATAAATAGACAACCTTATAATTTTGAAGAAATGCTTATGATAAAATAAATAAATTTTCTCTCTTTCCACCAAACAGATCATGGATTTAAAACAACAGTTATTCAGTAATCTAGATCTATAAGCGAGCACAAATATCTAGAATTTTCTCCACCTGTCATATATATATATATATATATATATATTTATATATTATTAAGACATTTCTGTTTCAGAATATGGTAGTGGACTAGTGTCATCTCTACACATGTCCATGTATCATATATATTTGTCATCTTCTTACGTCATATATGTTTTTATCAATTAGGTAGAATAATTACTCCTTTTCAAAAAATATAACAACTCTTGTTGATAATTTTTACTAAATCGTCGTGAGTTTGATTCATGTTGATGCTCCTTCATATGTCAATTACATATAAGTACCACTGTAAGCACTTGCTGAAACATGTAAATAGAACAATTTTACCTCCTTTACTCTTGTCCCTTTTATGTAACCCTGCTCAATCATAATTTGAGGCTATATGATCCAAAGAGTTATCTACTCCTCTTATATAACTCAAAAACATTAACATATTGAATAATCTATGGACATTTATACTAGTAATTGACACTTCGGTATCATTCACAAAAATTTTAGAAAGCTAAATTTTCCATCCACATTAGACTCATCAGTCTTTACAAATAATCTTCTTCAATCATTCACAAAAAATGTCGATGTTGATCAGACTAATTATTAACCAAACAAGAACAATAGTGAAAATAAAAGTATAAAAATAGAAAGAATGCATGGTTACGTGACTTGTTGGTTATACAAACTCAAAGAAAATACAAATGAATGGAGGTCAATCTCAGTAGAGAACAAATCTGGGAAGCCAAAGAATTAAATTTGAATCCCATTTACAACTACATAGACAACAAATAATTGGTGTTATCAACTACATAGACAACAAATAATCCGAGTCAATCATTTGTGTAATAATCCGAGTCAATCATTTGTGTAGGATCATAAAGATCAAAGTCAGAATCAAAGTCCAAGTCCAAGTCTTCATTTAAGATTGAGCCTATTGAGCTTAAATTGGTAAGATGTGAAGCATAACTGCCATCCTGGCTTTGGTCAGCCAACCCCTGAAATGGCACAATATTACTTGTTTGCCTAGGACTAATCATCTCACCAGATGAAGAGGATATTTAAAAGGACTGACTTGCTGGGTTGCCTTAGACCTGATTCTTTTCAGTCGAAGTCTTTATTTCTGCAGCAATTAAAAAAACAAATAAAGTTCTATAAATGAAAAACTATGGTTTTATGAAATTAAAGCAGAAAGGAAAAGAAAAAAATACCTGCAGATGGCTGGCCACATGCGCCCTAGTAAGATGCTTCTCAGCCTTCATCAATTGAAGAATTTTTCTAGGTACAACCTCTGCAATCAAAAGAACATACAAATGTGTCAGACTTCATTAACAATAATGCCATGACATCTACTCCAGTGCACTACATATTAGGAAGAGTATTTGAGAAAGCATTCAAAATAATGTTGAACAAAAAAATACAGCAATTGGAAAAATACAGCAAACATATACTTTTGCAATACAAAAAAAAACCCAGAGTTTTCACAGGAATGGAAAAAGGCATCATTGTTCCATTTTTGGCAGCGAATGGAAGACACAGTTGGGACCAATTAGGCAGCTTCCAGCTCTCATGAGACCAAATTAATCATGATCGAATTAAGGAAAATTTGAATTTTGATTTGTTCAGTTTTCGAGAGATGCCAAATAAGTATATTAGCTTACTCCAAGGAAAGGATTACTGAAATAGAGGAATACATGGGCAGTGGATTTGTTTGTTATTTGGAAATGCACACTGGTATTAACAACGGAGAAGCCATTTTTTATTTTGGTGCAGATTCCAATATTATGACAGAAATTATATATCCATGTGGGGCTGAGACAGATGTTCGAAGAATTATGGTTGGATTCTGGGTAGTGGATGTGAAGACACTTGTGGAAATAAAGTTTGCAAAGAGAGGTGATGGAGCTAGTTTTCACATTGTAATATTATTAGGATTTGATTGCTTTTTCTACACAAAAATATAATAAAAGTATTGCTAAAATAAAGCAGAAACATCAATTGATTGACCAATTGTAGCAATTAATAACAATTAAGATAACAACTACTTTGCATTGTAGAGAAAGAGTGAATAACTTACTGTCAACACCCAAGTCATTAACAGCGGCCACAAAACACCGACCGATGTAGCTCTTCGGTCCAAACAACCCGAGACTGCTTTTGGGTTGATCGGTCCTCTTGGTTAAGACCTTTCTCAAGTTCTTCATGAACTTCATCCTCATCTTCTTCCATCTTCTCAGCTTTTTCATCATCTTTATCATCATCTTCTTCCATCTTCTCAGCTTCATCCTCATCTTCATCTTCTTCCATCTTCTCAGCTTCATCCTCATTTTCATCCTCATCTTCTTCCATCTTCTCAGCTTTTTCATCATCTTCATCTTCTTCCATCTCCTCAGCTTCATCCTCATCATCTTCCATCTTTTCAGCTTTTTCATCATCTTCAACATGATGAAAAACCAACATGTTATCATTCCAATCGAAACCAACATCTAAATATTGCGAAAAAAAAACGAAAGAAAGAAAGAAGGAACCATTAATATTAATAGTCCAGTAATAAGATGTCTGGGCAGACAGAAACAAAAGCACACAATCGAACATCCACTGTATTATCAAGAAAAAATTAACAAACTCAACTAGACAAAATCAAATTTACAAAATTAAAAAACAAAAAAACCAGTTAATAGTCCAGTAATATGATGTCTGGGCAGACAGAAACAAAAGCATACAATCGAACATCCACAGTTATCAAGAAAAAAAAGAAACGAAATCAAAAGAAAAGAAAAGCAAGAACATAATGGAAAAGCCACACCCTCAATATTGCCAGAATAATAAAGAAAAAGAAAGAAAGAAACATATATTTCATATGGTATTGACAAGCAACTGTTGACAAGCCACACCCTCAATCTTCTATTTTCAAGAAAAAAAAAGAAACATACTGTATTTTCAAGAAAAGAAAAAAGAAAAGAAAAAAGAACACAGTCGAATATCAGCAAGAAATATCAGCAAGAAACCCACATACTCAATCTTTTCAAGCAAGAAACATCAGCACATAATCAAACATTTTCAAGAAAAAAAGAAAAGAAAAGAGAAGAAAAGAAAGGGCAGAAGTAACATACCTAGGTATTGACACCTTTGTAGGAGTGTTGCCAAACAATACAGGCTGGTTGGGTCATCATCTACTTGCATCCCATCTCCCATATTCACCAATTCCATTGTCTTGATAAAACAATCCAAGAACAAGAGAAAGAAACAAGCAAGAACAAGAGAAAGAAACTAGGAAACCCAAAGAAACCAAGAAAACTTTAAGAAGGAGTGAAAACAGAGAAAGAAACCCTAAGAAAACCTTAAGAAAATAGAGAAAGAAACCCTAAGAAATCCTTAAGAAGAGTGAAAAGAGAGAAAGAAAATTTTTAATTTATATTTTTTGGCGGCAAAACTATGATGACCGTTGTATTCTCTTAACTCTTAACTCGTAAGTTATTTTCGTCCCTCTGAAGTTCTAATTTAGCTACTCTTAAAATTTATTATATTTACTAATTTATATTAGCTAATGTATATACATATTAAAAAATATATGTGTGGATGGACAGCTGAGAAATATATATTATAATTTTAAGGAAATAAAATTCATTTTAATTATTAAAAATATGAGACATGATTGGGTTGAGAAAAAATTCATCACAATATATATATATATATAATTCATTTTAGTTTGACTAATTACTTTGATTAATTTAATAAAAAACCCGCGATTCACACTAAAATAAATATAATCATAATAATATTTATTAAAAAATTGGCTTTACTAAATGCTAACATCTTTTAAACAAGAGTAACAGAAGAAAGCTTGAGAAGAAGCATTTACAAAGACGTTAATCTAGATGACTTTAAAGAAAATTTGGTTATTGATACCACCATTTAGAAAAAATTCAACAGACGCTTAAACGAGGGTTGTTTGATGAAATACTTCTGAGGGATCTACACCACAGAACACTGGCAGGACCTTGGTATATTTGGTTCTGCTCCGCTCCATTATTACCTCCTTAAAACATTTCCAGAGAAAATAGTGTTTACTATTTTCTCTGGAAATGTTTTGAGAACACAATAACATAAACACTATTTTGAAACGCCTCATCATTATCATGTAAAAAAACACTAGTTGTTTGTTGGGTGCACATGCAAAGAAGAGAGTGGTTCTGATCTGTAATATAATGGGGTAGGTGGTGGCGGTTTCGGTGAACTGAAGACAATGGATCTATGGAAGTGAAATGAGAGTCCAAAGATAATGTAAAGTGAGAGAGAATGGACATATCGCAGCAATAAGTTTTTGAGAAAGGTGAAAGAGAGAGACACGTAGAGATAGAAAGGTAGGAAGCGGAAAAGCTCAAGAGAGAATAGTGGACGCAAAAAAATAAAAGCAAGCTCTCTTGTCAAATCACAACTTTCACATTAGGTGAAACGAGGACTGACAAAAGCAATTAATGGCTCTGATCTCTGATCAACAGAAAGTAGTATCTCTCTCCTATTCCCCAAATAAACTTTAATCTCATACTACCATCCTTATAAACAAGAGAATACATCGATATCAGGAGCAAGGGACTCTCTCTGTAGGGAAAAAGCGAAAGACTATGCATGACACCAGAGATTATAAACTACAGAATAGGTGAATGAATGATACAGGGCTACACAGCACAGCTAGATAGTTTTAATATAATAATCAATGGAGTCATAGCAGCAGGGATTTTAACTACAATTGTTTAAAATTAAAAAAAAAAATGATATACTATTTAATATGTTTAGAATTTAAAAAAAAATAATAATAATATTCTTCATCTTCAATCTTTATTAATAATTTGATAATATCACACTATCATTTTTGGAAAGAAAAAAGATTCAAAATTCCATAAGAAGCCAAGTTTTTGAGAAAGGTGAAAGAGAGAGACACGTATAGAAAGGTAGGAAGTGGAAAAGCGCAGGAGAGATGCAAGGAACCAAATAAAGCTCTCTTGTCAAATCACAAATTAGGTGCTCTGAGGATCTGACTCTGACTCTGATCTCTGATCAACAGAACAGTAGTCTAGCATCTCTCCTATTCCCCAAATAAAGTAACACAAACAGCGCAATTAAACTTCAATCTTATTAAGAAATTTTTCAAATTCATTTATTTATTTATTTTCTTCTCTTTAAATTAATCACACACTAAACTTAAACAACTATTAATT